>NC_132990.1:71437500-71557500 GCF_048564905.1 Vicugna pacos | reverse complement strand
CTCCCTTCCTGCCAAGTTTAAAATTGCTCAGACGTACAGAGGTGCAATATCCGCGTGCGAGGAGGCCGTCAGCCTCGCCCTCCCGGCCACTCGAGCCCGCACAGACGGACACGCGCCACGATTAGCAGCCAGCCGGGTGCTGCCAATTTTTCCTTTTTCCCCCCCCTTTTTTTTTCACAAACAGATTGTTTTTCTCATTATGTTTTTATATCTACCTAAACTGTTAATTAGGCACTTAGAAGATTTTTTATTGGGGCCTAAGTGTAACAAGCTGCTTTGTTTGCAGGCACATACCTTGCTGCTGTTCTGTAAACATGAGCTTTTTGCTCCCAGAGCCACATGGTCAGCCCATCACCAGGATGGCGTTCTGTGCTGGGAGGAGGCGGTCCTGACCCACGGCTGAGAACTCTGGCCTCAGGTTGGGGCCTGGCCTGGCCACAGGGGAGAGGAGAAAGAGGAGGAGGCAGATAGGAGGGCAGGGATGCTAAGGAGGGGACTCCGGTGGGCACAGCTGGATGCTAAGTCTGACTTGAGCCTCACTGGACACCGGACCTCTTCTGATCTCGTAAACCTTTAAGGCCTGACCCCAGAATCTTAGCAGCTGCACCTGAACTTCTGCTTTGTTCCAACCAATGGGGCTTTCATCATCCAGCCACTGGCCTCTCTGTCCTAGAATTCAACCAAGCTCATTCCCACCAGGGCCTTTGCACAAGCTGTTTCCTCCTTCTGCAATGCTCTCTCCCAAAATCTTCGCCGTGCTGATGCCTCAGTTCAAAGGGTGCCTCTCGAAGGAGCCATCCCTGACTACCCAGGCATGTGCACGTGGCCCTGGAGACTTTCTAAACTGACCCCATTAAGGTGTTTGTTTATTGTCTGTCTTCCCCACCAGGAGAGATGCCTCGTGAGGTCAGGGATCAGTCTATCTAGTTCAGGGCACATAGGCAGTGCTCCACAAATGAGTGAATGAATGAGTGAGTGAGTGAATGAATGAATGAATATATGCAGACTCTGTTTATAGACCTATGCACAAATCTTTGGCCTTTTCTTGGGGAAATGCACCGTGCGAGGCCAGGCACCCCGTAGGTGCTCCACGACTATTTGTTGAAAGAAAGCATGACTACTTGGGGGTGGTTTCTTTGATGTTGCCAGATGGGTCAACTGCTTGACAAGTAAAATTAGGCTGCCCCACATACCAGGCCCCACATGTGCCACGACTTCTGGTGCTCACACAGCCTGCCCTCTGGCAGCCAAGTGAACCACAGCAAGTTCAGCCAAATCCCCCCAGGCCACTATCAGAGGTGCTATCGTCCACCCACCATCAGCATCAGGGTGGCCGCCACAGAGGGAGGAGGGAGCACCCTTCCCAAGGAGCTGGGATCGATGGGAAGAGTGAATTAGTCGAGGGGAGTGACTAATCAGGAAATAATCAGGTTATACACATCACAAAAATGTCTGCACGTCAGGTAGAGAAGTGGGTTTAGGGGAAGACAGGGGAAGCTTTGGGGGAGGTGTGCGCAGTGGGAGACTGCCCAGTCACCAATCCCACACCCCTGCCCCTGGGCCACTGTGTCTGTGGGTGATAAGAGCAGCCTCATAGGGGTGCCGGAGGATCTGGAGAGACCACACACAGAAAATCCTCGATGCTCCAAAAACGTCAGCTCTTAATATAGTCATGAAGACACCCTGCCCCCAGGAATTGCTCCCGGGGTCCTCAGTGGCTGCGGCGACCCCTCTGCTGAGCACCCTGCCCCACCCTCATGCCTCCCCTGCCCTGGGTGCTAGCCAGGCAGGTACCATAAGTCCCACATAACAGAAAGAACTGAGGCTCGAAGTCTCACGGGAATGGAGGCCCTGGAATCCTGAGCTATCAGTTGAACAGTGGGAGGGACCAGGGGTCTGTTCCAATTTAGAACACTCTGAGGTCCCGATCTGTCTGGGCAGAGGTCAGTCTAAGACAGAGAGGGTCCAACCTGAACTTCCAGGCTTCTAGGAGATCAGCGCATTTATAGCCAGTGGTTGGTGGGACCGGACAGGGTCTGGACAGCACCAGGAAGGGGGATGAGAACAGCTATCCTGTATGCTAAGCAATGTGCAGTCCCAAGAGGCTTACCAGCTGGCTCTCACTGGACTCTGGCCCCAGCCTAGAGAGGGATCTGAGGACACGGAGGCTCAGAGAAATGATGTCGCCTGCCCCAGTCACACAGCGTGTTCACAGGAAGCAAGAGAGTAGGTTTCGAACTTGGGTCTGAGGGACCCCAGGGATTTTGCCTTTGCCATTACAGGATGCCGCTGATACAGAGGACAGCATCGGGTAGGCCTGACTCAAAGCCCAGCCCAGCAAATGACCTTCCATGTGACCTTGGGCATGCCAGCTCCCTGGCCTAAAGATCCAGGTGGACCTCGGGGTTTGAGCAGTTCTCACATGGCAGGGCTAATATGGAAACATCAAACGCCAAAAGTCCAACACACAGTAGGCACTCCGGAAACGTCCAACCAGTATAAACTGGGGTCAGGTCCAGGTTCCAATTTCAGTGGAAGGAGGGCAGGTAGGGAAACTGAGGCAGGTGGCAGTTGCCGTATGGCGCAGAGTCCACCCAGACAGGATTAAGAGGAGGGTGGGGGGTGAGAGGTGAGCTGACTGATGCCTCCTCCCCGCCCTCCCTCCCAGCTGACTCTGGGGGCTGGCTTGGGTTCCCGGGTGGCTGGGGAGGCCCTGCGAGCCCGCTGCTTGCCCTGTCAGAAGCCACTTCTCAGATCCTTCCTCCTGCTTCCTCAGTACCTGGCTGGACACTGGGCACAGAGGAGAGTCAGACCCAGATCTCTGCCTTGAGGAAGCCCCAGACTGGTGGAGAGGCACACTGGACAGGGCGGCTATAACCCAGACTAGCCATGAGTCAGGTGTCTGCCTGGACACAGAGTGGCCTCGTCACTGCTGACGGCCCCGTGGGGCGTGGGGGGCATGCAGGCAGGCTCAAATCCTAGCTCTTCAACTCACCAGCAGTGTGCCTTAGTCGGGGATGTCCCCTCATATCTCCATGTCTCACCTTCCTCCTGGCAAAATGAGGACCACGTGAGTACCTCCTCGTGAGGATGCCAAGGGCTTTCAGCCAGCTGACCTCAGGCCAACACCAGGTTTGGTCCTGTTCCCGCAGGCAAGGGGTTGCCACAATTTGGGTTGTTGAGACCCATTGCACTGAGGTCACTGAAGGCTCTGGGAGTATGGTGACTCGCCCCAGCACAACCCAGCTCCTGAGAGACCCAGCTGGCTCTGAGGCTAGGACCCCGACTGTAAGCTCCATAAGGACAGGGACCTGTCTGTCTTCTTTATTGTTCACCCCCATCCCCAGCCCAGGGAGTGGGAAGGGGAAAGAAGGGGGAGGAAACGGAGACGAGTCATCGAGGATTTCGCCGTGGAGGGAAGGATGGGGAGGACATTCTAAGCAGAGGGGACAGCGTGGGCAAAGGCAGGGAGCTGTGAAAAAGGCCACTGTGCTCAGAACACTAAAGCCACCCAGCACTCCTGGATGAGAATGAGAGGCAGACAACAGAATCTGGGTCAGTGGTGTACTGTAAATGCTTAACAACTGGGAGTGGGGGAAGGAGAGCGGCCCTGAGTTGTAGCATTTGCCAATTTCCATGGTCTAAATGTGTAAATTCTCCCACCATGGCTGATTTCAAGTTACCAATGTGACATCAACTAGCTCCCAAAACTGAAAATTTCACAATTAGCTCTAGTGAGCCAGTAAGAGCAGGGAGCCATGGGAAGGTCAGGGCTGCCTGGCTGGACCTTCCCTCTGCTCACATGTGGGAGGCTATTTCCCGGCAATGATGCTTCTGTGGGTCTCAGTGGAGCAGTGGACTAATGGTTCGTGGGCAGAGGCAGGGCCGACAAGGCGATTTCAAGTCCAAGGGTAGTGACGTATCTATCTGCACTTCCTTCCTCATCTCCAACTAGGGCAGAAATAGGGTGATGGACCATTGGAAGGAGGCTAGAACACTGCTCAGGCCCTCTGCCCACCTGCTGTCCCCCATCCCAGCTGGGGAGCCACAAGGCCCATCCAAAAGGTGGTGGCAGGGTCACCTTGGGGAGAGTTATTGGAACCTAGGTGGAAGCGGGAAGATATTATACACCGAAGGCCACAGCCAAGGACACTAATCTGAACAGACAAAGAATCAATGGGAATTTCTATTTAGGGAGGAAATCAATAGGAATTTCAAGGTAGGAAAAAGGGGAATTAACTTTAATTGGCGTTCTCACCCAGTTGGGTCTCTGGTGAGGCCAGGGCTCACCAGGCCTTTGAGGGACAGCCAGACAGGACCCTACCCTGCCCTGGCCCCTGGTGTTCCTCCCATCAGGTAAGAGACCCCTCCTCTCACAAAGCCCTTTGGCCTCTGCTTAGGAGACCAGGGTTGAGTAGGCAGAGACCTCTGGAATCAGGCACTCTGATCGCCATTTCCTTATCTGTTGGGTGAGGACAATAGACGCACTTGCTTCATTGGTGGAGCAAATTTGGATGTGTGAGGCACAGAGAGTTTAAACAATTTGCCAAAGATCACACAGCTAGGAAACGGGTACTGAGATTTGAACCCAGGCCAACCTGGCACCAGAACCTAGGCTCTAACCACTGTGCTTGGCTGCCCCATAGCAGGTGTTCATCCCTGCTAGAGGTGTCCTGGATCATCTGTGTCCCATCCTGGGGAAATCAGGTGGTTAGGGGTGACTGACCAGGGCACCAGGGCCTGCCTGAGAGAGGGCCAGGGAGGTTCCAGCCACGTGGGGAGGGCCCTGAGACTGGCTGCCCCCACTGCCGCCTCCCCCTACACACACACATGCACACACAGACATCACCCGGGGCCACATACCCACAAGGAAAAGGATGCTCTTGGGAGGAGGCCTGGGCCCACCCAGGTTCCTAAGCAGACCCCACCAGAGGGCAGATCTGGCTGCTGAACAGTGCCCGGCAAAGAAACTGCAGTGGAATCAGGGAGCCCACTCCTCCTCCAGAAATGGGAGCTCCACACAAAGCTGGGGGGCAACGGGGGGCTTGAGCCTGGACCAGAGTCACAGCAAGGGAACTCCCCTGGGCTGAGGGCCTACTATGAGCCAGGCCCTGTGCCAGGGGCTTATTGTCTCACCAGATCCTCCTATCTACCCTGTGGGAAATGGGGGACTGTCACCCCAGAAGCAGAGCTGAAGAAGCAGGAGAGAGGAGGGCCAGCCCCACCCCCCAAAGTGGGATCTTGTGCACATTCCTAAGGAAATGCATTGGTCTAATGACTGTTCAGACTTCAATGACATAGATTTAGAGGAAGTTGGTGAGGAAGGAGCAGTTGAAACCACAAAGTAGGGGCAATGGGGGAGGAGTCTGGGGAGAATGCTTCCATATATGCTGGCCCCCACCCCAGGCCCTACAGGCTTCCCCCGACAGAGACCCTCCCTTGGCCTCTCTGTTTAATTTTACAGATAAAAACTAAGGCTGGCGGGGTGGGAGGAACTTGCCCAAGATCACATGGCTTGAAGGAGGCAGCAGAATCTGAGCTCGGGCTGCTCTCCCACTGCCCACATCCCCTTACTTGGCCTGGAGGGTACAGCAGGCTGGGGCTTCTGAGGTCCCTTGGCAGCAGGGGAGGGAAGAGGAAGAGAGAGGTACAGAGTGGGCAAAAATTTCGAGTCAGAGTCAGAGCCAAATCTGGCGCCTATGGAGATTCGGCGGCATGTGGACAGGGAGACTGAGGTAGATTGAGTTGTAAGGACAGAGCCAGTCAGGCAGACCCCTGATGCTGGGAAGCCCCCACCACAACTTCCCTTGCTATTCCTCCCTGAACCTGCAGGGGGCGCCAAGGACACAGGGGCCATGAGAGGGCTGGAGCCAAATGTGGGGGTGGAATTCGGCATCAGCCCCTCACAAGTCAAAGGGTTTGACCTCTCTGACTTCAGTTCCCTCATCTGTGAAAAAGGGGGAACCACACTTCCATATAGGTTGTCGTAAAGCTTGGAAAAACCCTGGAATGTAACGTATTGTTCCTGAGGAAGCACTAAGGGACATTTGTGGAAGGAGGTCCCTGGATGGGTGGATATGACTGTGGCTGAGCAGGTGAAGGAATGACCATGTCCTGCTCCGACCGGCCAGCCTGGCAGAGGTCCCCAGAGTGATGTCCCACGTGCCCAAGGGACACCCCTACCCAGATACACTGGGTCCAGACCGTTTTGGGGAGCAAAGGCCCAAACCCAAAATGAACCTGGGCTAAGGGTTCTCTCTAGGAATCTGAGCTGTTGGGGCTCCACTGAGGCCCTGGCTCTGGGCACCAGCTCTTTTTCTGAAATTTCAGGACAACCCGCAGGTGTGGGTTATAAGCCCTGCTTTCCTAGTGAGGAAACAGCCCCAGGACAGGAAGCGGCTCGTCCAAGACCCCCTGGGCCCTGGTATGCCTGATTCTGCCCCGCCACCCTGCCTGGACAGGGAGGGCTTGGTGTCTGCGTCCAGCCCTCCCGCCCCCAGAAGTAGGGGGAGTCTGCCTCCTCGCCCCTCCTCCGCACCCCTTATCCAGACCTGCCAGGGTCTCAGGCAGAGATGAGGCCTGTCCCTGCCCTCTGTTGGGTCAGCTGGGCTCGGCTGGAGCTTTGGGTTATTGGAAGCTGTCGGGGCTCTGCTCATCTCATTAAGTCTGGGAGCAGGGTCAGCAGTTTTTACAGGCCCCATAAAGCACTGCTCGTGGCCACTTCAGCACACAGCTCACCCTGGTACCTTGTCCATCCCCAGGCCAGGGAGGATGAGTTTCTCCCCAGAGGGACTAATCTCTCAGACTCTTAAAATCACCAGAAATGCCATGGGGGTCTGTGCCCCCAGAGATAATTACAGGGTGACACCTCCAGCCTGGAGGTAGGTGTGGGGGGACCAGAGTCCACTCGACAGAGGCCCCTGGCTTGTCTGAACTCATGGGGCAGGCACTGTGCTGATGAGCACTTTGAGCTGGTTATCTCATTAAGGCCTCAAAACAGTCCTATACTGGAGATGGTATCATTAGCCCCATTTTACCATTGCAGAAACCGAGGCTGGGAGGGGTGAGCCACACTTGGCCAAGGTCAGGGAGGTAGAGCTGGAATTTGAACCCAGAGCCTAATTCCTAAGGGCCCTGCACTGACTGCCGCCCCACGTGGCACTTTAAACACTGCCTCTGGCTTCAGCAAGGAACCCCAAATGCCTCAGCACCCCTGCTTGTGTGCAGAAGTGCAGCCACGGGAGCAACAATACAAAATCCTGTCTGGTTTCCAGCCCCACCTGCATGTTGCAGAATCTCACCAGCCACCAGAGACACCCCACATCTTCCCAGAGGGTGTCTCATCTGGGCTCGGAAGCCTGTCCGTTCACGTCCCTCGTTCCAGCCCTGGCGTGGATGTCCCCAGTTGGCCATCACTACTTGGACAGGGCAAGTCCCCTCCTGCTCTGTGCCTCTGCCACTCAGCTTTTGAACACCCACTCTGTCCCTCTGAAGGAGCAATCCCCCAGCCCCAGCCTCCCAAGCCAGGACCTCACCTCTGAGCATGGGCAAATCCTGTCCCGACGGCTGGGGCAGTGGTCGAGCCCTGGAGCTATGGTCTGCCAGTTCTGGTCCAGGCGTGGACTGCTGCGTGAAGCTCCACGAGCCTTACTTGCCTCATCTGTAAAGTGGAGGCAGCTGTGAGGAACACAGGTCTCGTCCTGCACGGGGCCTTGAGGCTCCTGCTACCTAGTTCTGCCCGCTCACCCCGTCCCTGCACCACTCCCCTCCTAAGCAGCCCCTCCCACCCAGAACTCCTGCCCAAAAGGGGGTCCCCAACCACATATGCCCCCCAGACACTGCTCCACAGGAGACACCCTCAGGCCTTTTCTTCAGCCCCACAGCTGCCACCCCTCCCCACCTCTCAGCACTCACATCCCTCACTGCACCCCTCCCAGATCAGCTTGGTGGGAAGTGAGGCAGAAGAGGAGGCCACGGCCTGGGAGTCACACCTGAGGCCTTAAGGTCTTGAAAACAAGGGTACCCCAGAGGTAGGGGGAAGGAGGGCTGAGGGTGTCACCCCCACTGCCTCAGTGTGGAAACCTTGCTGGGAAGCACTAATTGGCTGATGTTGCCATAGTAGGGGCGGCAGGGGCAGAGGGCAGGGACCCGAGTCCCTGTGAGATGTCACAACAGCGTGAGATACACAGCCTGCTCTCTGGCCACGCAAGTGCACACACACACACCCCCAAATGCACAGAATCCTCTGTGGTCCGGCTTACTCCCTAATCTGAAACCTCAGGCACACCTGTTACCAGGGAAAATCTGACCCAGAACATCTTGGAAGTTCAGACTTGACACATGGGCCTCTGACACGTGTGCTGACTCATGTGTACACCAGTGAACAGCCACGTACAAGAGTATATACAGGTGTCCATGGTGCAGACACAAGTGAAACATGCATCCTCTTCAGACATGGACATGTGCACACACCCACCCACAGGCACACATACACAAGTTCACAGACCTGCAGACCCCTGAACCAGTGTGCATGCATATGCATTCACCACTTGTGGAAGAGCCCAGCCCCGCCTGCCCCTCTCCATGCCATAGGTAAGTCATCCGGATGCTGCTCTTCCTGCCCCGACCCTCGTGCTCCAGGGAGCCCTTCAGGCAGGCATTCTTCTGGGCCCTTGAAAGTCCCTCAGGTGGCTGTGCATGGCAGAGAAGTGGGGTGCAAAAGAACTGCCCCTCCATCACAGCAACTGAGATTGCCTGTGCCCAGCACACCATCAGCACTGTGCCCACCTAGGCCTCTGGAACCTGGAGCCCCCAGAGCCAGAGTAAGCCCCCCACACCAGCCAAGCAGCCATCCTTGTGCCCTCTCCATGGGCACCCGGAAGATGGGTATGTCAGAGGGCAGCGGGGTGATTTCCCAAGAAGGGAGGAAGGGGATGATAGCTCTCACCCTCATAGTCAAAGTCAATTGATATTCAACAATGGTACCAACACAACTCAACAGGGGAAAATATTCTTTTCAATAAATGATGCTGAGAAAGTGGATATCCACATGCAAAAGAATGAAGTCAGACCCCTTCCTCTGCACAAATTAATTCAAAATAGATCAAATACCTAGAAATAAGTTAGGACTATGAAACTTTCAGAAGAAAAACATAGGTGTAAATCTTGGATTAGGCAATAATTTCTTAGATATGACACCTAAAGCACAGTAACCAAATTAAAAAATGGATAAGATGGACAGATGTCATATTTTCATGAAAACTTTTGAGAGGTAGTTTCTGAGCAGTTTCTACTCCAGGTTCCATCAACAAGATGTTATTAGCAACTTCATTAGAGCAATGTGGCTAACATCAACAGCTCTTCTCTCCACTGGTCATAGTCATACAGTACCTAACACATATTGTGGGAAAGGAGTCTGTTTGCTTCCTGGAATTACAGATGTTGGTTGCACACGCATGGTGGTAGCTGTAGTGGCAAGGAAAATAGAACAAAAAATTAGATAGATAGATAGATAGATAGATAGATAGATAGATAGATAAACTTTGGGGCTTCAAAATACAGTGTCAAGAAAGTGAAAGGCAGACTATATCTGATAAAGGTCTAGTATCCAGAATATATAAAGAACTCTTACAATTCAACAATACCAAGACAAATAACCCACGTTTAAATTGGGCAAAAAGTCTGAGTAGCAATTTCTCCAAAGAAAATACACAAATGGCCAATAAGCACATGAAAAAATGCTCAACATTATGAGCCATTAGGGAAATGCAAATCAAAACCAAAAGATGCAACTTCACACCCACATAGGCTATAATCAAAAAGACAGTAACAAGTGTTGGCAAGGATCTGAAGAAACTGGAGCCCTCATACACTGCTGATGGGAATGCAAAATGGTACAGCCGCTTTGGAAAACAATGTGGCAGTCCCTGAAATGGTTAAATGTAGGATCACCATATGACCCAGCAATTATACTCCTAAGAATACACCCAAGAGAAATGAACACATATGGCCACACAAAAATTTGCTATGTACATTGTTCATAGCAGCATTATTCATACTTACTAGAAAGTGGAAAAAATCCAACTGTTCATCAGCTGATGAACTGATAAACAAAACATGACATATCCAGACAATGGAATATTATTCAACGATAAAAAGGAATGAAGTACTAATATATGTGACAACACGGAAACGTTATACTGAGCGAAAGAACGCAAACGCAGCAGGCCACGTATTACATGGTTCTATTTACATGAAATGTTCAAAATAGGCGACCCATAGAGACAAAGTAAATTAGTGGTTGCCAGGGGCTGAGGGGGTGGTGGGGGTGGGGGCTTGGCTAATAGGTACAGGGTTTGTTTCTGAGGTGATGAAAATCTTCTAAAATTGATTGTGGTAATGGTTGTGCAACACTGAATATATTCAAAACCATTGGATTTTATACTTTAAATGGGGGAATTGTTTGGTAGGTGAATTTTATATCCAGACAGCTCTTATTAAAAAAAAAATAGGGCCCCACTAGGTGAAAGGGAGCTGGTGAGTATTCCAAGCTGAAGGATGTCAGGTTAGCGACATGCATGACAATTCCCTGCATGTGTCATGACAGACAAGCCAATTACTAGAGCACTCTGCTCCTGGAGCCTGAATGGGGCCCCAGGACAACATCCCACCGCTGGCTCTTGACATCCATCACTTTCTGCTTCTGACTTTGGCAGTTCTCTGGATCCTGACATTGTCCCACAATCTGGTACCTGACTTTAATCTTTAGCTAATTCCTGACCTCAGCCACTTGCCTGATCTCAGCTCAGCACCTAGTTTTTGAACTTACTTTGTCAGGGAAATAAATGTACAACACGCTCCACCATTGTCTGCACCCATTGGCATGGCGGGCATCACTAATGGATCACAGCATGCTTTGCCACAGAGCCTACATGTGGCCTTGGAACCCTTCTCATTACATACCCCAGGGAGCCAGTCTCAATCATTTGGAATTGGAAAACGAAATGAAACCAAATTTCTGGCTCCTTCTTCCTCATCAGCAATCAATCCCTGACCTCAGTCACTCATATTTCTGTCCAGTCCTGCCTTGCTCTGACTTGGTCTTCAAGATCATCCCCATCTTGGGACTTTGATGCTGGTTCCTCCTTCTTGGCAAACTCTGCCCCCAGTCCTCTCTTGCTTATTTCTCCCTTTCTCCAGGGCTTGGCCAAAAGTCAGAGAAGCCTTCCTGACCCCCTAGGGAGGTGTTAACACATACCAATTTCCCGGGCCAGCCAACAGAGACCCCCATTCAACCTATCAGATCAGTTGGTCAGGGGTGGGATCAGTGGTTCTGGCGTAGCCAAGGGCTGAGGCCCAGGAGCCTCTGAACACCTAGCTGTTTGCTCATCTCCCCACGGGGCTGTGGGAGGCAGGAAGAGCTCCATTCCCCTCCATGCCCCACCCGCACAGAGTCTGGAGCCCAGATCTTGGTACAGGAGTTTATGGAGGGAGTGGACAGGTAAATGGAGCAGAGGGGAGGCAGGAGAGGGCCTCTCCCAAATCCCATCCACCTCCCACCCTGCTTTCAACCTGTGGGATCTGAGAAGACTCCTGCCCATGCTGACAGCCAAGACTCTGGGCCAGGGGAGCCCTGTTGGCCACAAAGGCCTCACTGCTTTCTGGAAGCTTGGGGTGGAGTGTACCAGCGGCAGAGATGGGGGGAAGGCTGTAGTCCCTGGATGGAGGCCCAAGGCCAAGCTGCCTGCAGCACTGCCACCAGTTTCCAACATCCAAATGGGCTGGCACCACCTGGGCACCTGGGACAAGAGTCAGAAGGATGCTGGCTGATCTCCTGTCCTTCTGACTCAAGTGGCCATGGAGATGAGGGAGCTCTGAGGCCTGGTTAGGGTCACAGACGGGCAGGGGCACTGATGGGATGATGCTGGCAGAAACCTGGAGTCTGGAAAGTCAGAGGGAGCCATTCAGGGCCTCGCATTAGCAGGGCTGTGGGGCT
Source organism: Vicugna pacos (assembly GCF_048564905.1). NCBI lineage: Eukaryota > Metazoa > Chordata > Mammalia > Artiodactyla > Camelidae > Vicugna > Vicugna pacos. The sequence continues at coordinate 71,545,505 of NC_132990.1, read as the reverse complement.
TCCCAGGGCCTCGCTGCCCTGGCCTCCAAGTGGTTGCCCACATGTCCAGGTCTCTGAGCTCCGGGTGCTTGTCTGCCCGTATAAGGCTGGTGACTCGTGCCATCTGCCCACGGCCCTGCCTCTGCCTTTCTATTTTCGTGCAGGTACCTGACTTCTGGGTACACCTATCTGCTTTATTCCATTTCCAGGTGTGTGGTGTGTGATGGAAGAAGCAGCTGGGAAGGCAGTTTTGAGGATCTCAGAGGCCTGGTATGAAACGCAGATAATAGTAAGACCTATCTCCTCCACGTGTTCTGAGGACTTGACACACTGAACAGCTCTGGCGGTGTCTGGTGCTGAGCGAGCGAAGGTTAAGGTGCTTATCACGAAGCATGGGCATCTGTTGGCTTCTGTAAGTTTCTGGATGATTCTGAGGGGTCACATCTCCATTTCTGTGCATCTCTCTACACATGCTGCTATGAACTCGCAGTGCATCTGTATGTGTGTATGTGTGTGTGTATGTGTCTGTGTGTGAGATCTGAGGTCCAGCTGTCCCTGCCTCACTAGGGCAGGGGTTGAGGGGGGTGCTCAGTCTACAAGGCCTTATTTATCATAATTCCACTTTAAGGGGTATTTATTACTCCAGCCCCACCTTTAGCCATAATCTGGATGAGGCTTTCCAGAGCTCAGGAAAACGGTCTGGTACATCCTGTGCACACATGCACACACACGCACACACTCCGCCAAGGAGGCTGAAAGGCCAGGCCACCCCTCGCCAACACCGTTCCCTGCCTCAGCCCCTCCCCCTGGGGCAAGAAGACATCAGCCTTGGGAACTCTCTTCCCGCCCAGGACACCCTCCTGCCCTCCCCCAGTTGGACAGACTCCAGAGGCAGGGGGATGGACATGATGGTGATCAGGGTCTAGACCAGCATTGAGGCCAGGATGAGGCTCATGTGGAAACTGATCAGGGTCACACCTGCCTGGCCCTCACACCATCCTGTAGCTCATCATGAGCCCCCCTCCCACGTCTGCCCCCCACCAACTGCTTCCATTCCACCCCATCTCCCTGACTCAGGCCTTCTTCCCTCTGACCCCACCCTCAGTCCCCAGGACAGTCACTCTGCCTTCTCATCACAAACCCTGACCTCTCTCTACTTTGCCCCCAGACCCCTTCCCCAGGGTCTCCTGAGTCACCCTCATACTGAGTTGGGGCCGAAATTCAACCCAAGACTAAGCAGTGTAGGACCTGGAATGAATGCCATCTCCCTAAGCCTTGGTTTCCTCCCCTGTGAGTTGGGGATAATCACTGGGTTGCACATGAAGAAAGTTCAACTTGAATAAGCTTAAGCTAAAGGGGGATTTTATCCAAACGCTGCTAGAATCAGGGACGTCATGGTACTGAAGGATGAGTGGAGTATCAGGACCCAGGAGGGGGAGGGACAGAGCCAGGTCCGGGGCAGCTGAACTGGGAATGAGGAAGGTGGCAGGACTCTTTCCTCATCTCTCTCGGAACGTGGATTTCACCGTTCATTTGCTGGGCTGTGGCTTTTGTCCAGAGTAGAAAAATAAGGCTCACAATAGCCTTTCAGTTCCACATTTAAAGCTTTACTTTTTACCTTCATTAAAATTAAGAGCTCCTAGTCATCAAAGTCACCTTTAAGAGAGTGAAAAGCAGAATATATAAAGAGCTCCTAGAAAGCAATAAGAAAAAAGTGGACGATTCGTGTTCATAATAGCCCCAACCTAGAGACAAGACAACTGTCTACCAACAAGAGAATGAATAAGCAGGTTACGGCAGGTTCACACAGTGGATTCCTGCACAGCAATGAAATGGGACAAAGTACTGCAACATGCAACAATTTGGATAATTTTCTAAGCATAGTATTGAACAAAAGAAGCCAGACAGAAAAATATGTGCTATTTGATTCTTACATGAAGTCCTAAAAGTGTGAAACCAGCCGATGGTGATAGACATCACACATCACCATTTGGGGAGGTACTGACTGGGAAGAGGAATGAGAAAGCCTGCAGGGAGCTTGTTCTGGGTGATGGGGACATGGGTGTGGCATGTGCAAACGTTCATCCAGCTGCCCACTTTAGAGTCGTGCCCAATACTGAGTATAAGTTCAGTTAGATAAGAAAGAAAAGCAACTCATCCTTCAGCCATCAAAGGTCTCTGACTCTCTCATGCCTAAGTTTAAAAATTCCCAAAAAGGGAGTCATTAGTGCTAGGGGTCAAGACCACAGAACACCATGGTGGCCCCACAGGATGTAGTGGCCTGGGGAGGAGCTGGGAAGATGGGGGCATGGCTTCCAGAAGGAAGGGGACAGGGAGGCCAGACCAAAGTACAGCAATCCACTCCTATATTTCTCTGAGCCTTACTTTCTCCATCTGTAAAGTGGAAACAGCAGTGCTTCCTGCCACAAAGGGTTGAGATGAGGATTCAAGAGGGCCTGGGGCCCGGATCCCAGCCACTGCTTGACACAGGATCCCCTTCCCTTTGTCCCTCTTCCCCACCCACCCCTCCTCCCTGGACACCCCGTCCCTCTGTCTCACCCACCCTCAGCTCCCCTTCTCTGCCCCCTGTAATCCCCAAAGTGAGGCCCCAACACCATATAATTTCAAATTACTTGTAGCTTTAGTTAATTAAATGTAAAATCATCGGAATAAAATTACACCTTCATTAGAAATTAACTCCCATTTCAGGCCTGGGATAATGACCAGGCTCTCTCCCCCTCCTTCTTCCAAACCACACACAAAATGGTCAGTTAAACTGAATGGGAAAAAAGTTTAACGACTGCACGGCAATCAAGCTTATTATTATTTAAGCACAAGCTATTACCATGTGCAATGAGGTGTCAGCCAATAAATTATCTTTGAAGGAGTCAGTCCTTGTCTGAGCACAGACAGGCCGAGGGCTGTGCAGGCCTCTTCCCTCACCAGGTGAGTGGCTCAGGCCCGGGAAGGGGACAGTGGACCCTACTGGTCTTGTCCCTCTTGCTGACCCTGAACCTGCTCCAGGACCCTTGGCCCAGTCTCAGGCGCCAGTCAGGATCTTAGGGTCACTGTGAAGGGAGCGAGGGGGGTCTCCATCCAAACCTCTAGCCTACTGTAATTGGTGGTTGCTCTGGCACAGGACAGAGATCAGGGCCCCACAGGGGTCCCTGAAAATTAGGGCGAGGGCAGAGAAAGGATAAATAGGTTATCTAGGGTGGCAGGGGCAGGGGGGGTGGGGGGTGCAGGAATGATGCAGAGGGAGACAGCCAGAGAGAGGAGGGAAGCATCTTCGAGTGACACGAAAAGGAGTTTGAGATAGACATAAGGGGCCAGTCAGAGGACCAGGGAGTGATATTAGAGCGAACAGGTTGGAGACAAAGAATAGATTGCAGAGGAACCAGGAAGGCCGGGGAGAACTGTGAAGACAGGGCAGGAACGCACGTTCGTGGGGACTGCAGTGGCTGGGGCTATGACGCTCCAGCCACTCTCTCCCGCAGAGCGACCACTGCCCCAGTTTGTCAGGGACCAAGGGATTTCCCAGACTAGGGGACTTTTGGTGCTGAATTCACCAAACTTCCAGGTGAACCAGGACAAGTTGGTCACTCTGCTCTCAGATCCTTACCAGCATTATAACGCCCACTCCACCGGTGAGGAGACTGAGGCTCAGGGGAGTGACGTCATTTGCCCAAGACCATGGAGACAGGTAAGAGAGGGAAAGACACGAAGGCTCAAAGGTGAAGTGTCCCCCATTGCCTAGGCTGCCTAAGTGCTCTCACTTCCCCACCTACCTCTGTCTTATCCCTGCCCTAGACATCTTATTTCTCCTCTCTCTGCCCTCCTCTGAAATTTTGAAGAACCCCTTTCTGTCCCTAATCTTTGTCCTCTGCCAGAGTTTCACCCTTACTGGGGGCTGGATGGAGGGTCAGGTGAGACACCACACCCAGATCTCAGTGGCAGGTGGATGGGGCACTGCTGGACAGGAAGCTCTCAGGGTCCTCAGACCCCCACCTCAGGTTTAGGCAGCAGCCAGAACCCTCCTCCCAGGGGGCTTTAGAGGCTTTAGGACCTGGGTTGGAGTCCAAGTTCTAGCATCAACTCACCGGATGACCTTGGACAATTTCTTAACTGCATCTGTACGATAGGGTGATAATGGTCCCCATGTCCTAGGGCTGTTGTAGGACTTGATGAGACTGGATGAGTAAGTGCCCAGTGCAGAGCCTGGCACTGGGCAGCCGTCCTGGGGAAGAGACCCCAGCCCCGCGGGTCAGCTGGGCACAGTCTCCTCTCCCACAACACTCAGCATGCCTCTTGGCCCCCGACGGAGCAGTAGGGTGAGCCGGTATGGAACGCAAGCTGGGGCAAGGTGACCAGGGACCACAGAGCGGGGACAACAGCAACTGGACCCTGGGACAACTTTGCCCTATAAAACAAAGACCTTCCTTTTGCATCTTTCAAGAAACCCAAAATGCACACCCTCTTCACACAGCTAATGCTCAATAATAAATTTCTGTGGAGTGGAAGTACAAATGGATGTGTACACTGAGTAACCAGAAAGTCACTGGTTCCCAGGCGGCCATCAGGAACAGGCGCCGCCCCACCCTCAGGCAAACCCGACCTGCCATAAACTTCTCGTCCAAGTTCCCCTGCAGACAGACTCCCTTGAAAGTCACCTCCATCTCTCTCACAGGTCAGGCCGAGATTTAGAGATAGAGGCCGCGTGTGTGCCTAGATCTACTATCTGCCCGTGAGTGATGGGAGACACATTTCCGGGACATGTTTACTGTCACCCCGCGCCCCCCGCCTGCACTCCCCGCTGCGCCATCCCCTGATAATTCACGGCCCGGCTCCCGTTGGCAAATGACTGATACGGCCTTCACGGCGGGGCCTGCTGGTCACTTGTCTCAAGGAGACTGGGAAGGAAACTCAGGCACAATATAAATGGGGCCCGTGGCAGCCTCAAACACCTTGGAAAATTCCCCAGCCTGGACACCACGCCGATTTTAAGTAATAAAACCACAGAGAGATTACATGGCCGCCTGACAGCCTGCGACGGATGGCCGCCCGCGTGAACTTTTTACCTTCGGGATGGGGACAGAGAGAAGAGGAAGGGAAAAAAAAGAGGAAAGAGCTGCCCCGCAAGCCAGCTGCTTCCTTACTCGGGCTCAAAAGCCATCGCCGAGGCATAGGGGTGAGCTGTGCTGGACATGTCCCCAACTCAGTTATCTGGAGGGACTCCATCCTCACCAGGGGACCTCAACCTTGGTTTTCCCATCTGGAGAATGGGAATACTCTTGGTCAGTATGTTAGTTTTCCAAAATCCAGAAATAGCCCTAAAATAAACCTTCCCAGCATTAGAAAGGTAATCCTTGCTTTCATTCATTCATTTATTCTTTGATTCAACTAGAATTTGTCCTGGTGCCAGTTTAGCAGTGGGCGTGGAGCGACAGCATGGAGAGACATGAGAATCTTGGTGTACCACTCATTAGCCTTGTGACCTTGGGCATGTCACTCCAGCCTCAGTTTCCTCATCTGTAAAATGGGGATGACAATGGCACCTCCTTCAAAGGGCAGGGAAATCCCACCCAAGACACCCCTAGCACAGTGTGTGGCACGTAGTAGGTACACGTGGGGCCTGGTCATCTGTCCCCCGGCCCTTCTCTCTGTGGCTAGGAGTCCTCATGCAAATCTGGGAGCCCACCCTTAAAAGACCGAGTTTCCGAGATGCGTATGAAACCACGCACCTACCTGGACTGGAAGGCACAGGCTGATGCTTTATGGTTCAGCAGGCTTTTCACTTCTCCCCAAGGATAGGACTTCCCTGGTCCAGGGTGCTGGGCTCTCAGCGTAACGGACTCAGAGTCTTGCTCTGTATAGAATAATGACAGTAACAGGTTCATCATCTCACAGGCCTGGAAACCCCGAGAGGCACTCCTGCCTGGGGCTGTTCCCAGACAGTGGTCAGCAGGGGCCCAAGGCTGAGCCTGTGGCGAGGCTGCCACCCATCCCATCTGCAGTGGCCCAGGACACCCCAAGCCCTCCCATGCTGTCATCCCAGAACCCTCAGTCCTCTGAGAGTCCCGAGGGGAGCAAGGAGTGGCTGGGAAGTCGGTGTGGCCCTGCCAGCGGGGACTCGATTGAGTTCTCAGACCGCAAGTAAGAAACACACACAAACTGAAGTGAGGGAAGAGAAGGGCTTTACCGGAAGGACTAAGGGGACCCTCCTGGAATGTAAGGGTAGGAAGTGCAGCCAGGCCTGGCGGGGGACTGGGACCAGGGCTGAGAGAGCCATTGGAGCTCCAGCACCCTCGGTCTTCTCTCCCTGGCCTCCACCACCATCTACGCCCCCAACCTCCTCATTCCTCCCTCTGCACTCTGTCTCTGCTCCTGGCCCATGTGCCCCAAGCTTCGCCTCAACTCAGGAAACCTCAAAGACTGCCCAGGGCTGGTCCAGAGCCCTGGAGAAAGAAGTTGAGTGACCAACAGTGTCACATGCCTGTCTCTGGTCCAATCTGCTGCAGCCAGGAGGGCCTCAAGGAGGCTGGCAGGTGTGACTTGTCACCTGAGCCTGCCCCGATGGGTTCATAGGGGATGCAGGAGGAGCCCTTTGCTAGTGGGCATAGCTATCCTCCATCCCCAGAAACCCTTGACCTGGACAGGGCTGGGGTCCACGCTCTCATGTCAGGTGTTTGGCAGAAAGGCCAAGCATTTCCAAAGGACTGGTGACAGGGACTCAGGCTCCTCTTAGATGAAGCTGGCAGTGTCAGCCAGACAACAGGTCTGCAAGCAATTCGGCACCCTGGAATAAAACTGAAAAATGTCCAACAAAGGGAATCAGGAGTTTCTGTCCTGATTCTCCATGTAAAATTGGGCAAGTTACCTAACCTATCTGGGCCTCAGTTTACTCGTCCGGATGAATGGGGAGATGCAATGGATAATTCACATGGAGCACTTCACAGGGAACAAGTACTCAGTAACTATTAGCAGAAATGATGATGATGGTGGCAATTACATCATGGTCTACCTACAATTACCTAGCACTTCCCAGACTGTTATCTGCAAAGTACAGTTCCAAGAGGTCTTATGTGATCAGATAAGTTTGGGAAACTAAATGCAAATTCACAAAATCGCATTGAATTGTTAAAGGCTCTTAGAAGTCCAGCAGTAAAGAAACTGGATTTATTTCATTCAACCAATGTTTTACAAATTTACTTGAGTATAGAACCGATCTTTTTCACATGATCCCTATTAAGATCAGTGGACAGTAATCTGGGAAATGTGGAAACTGTGATCCCATTTTAATCAAGCCTGACTAAACATTTTACACGTAGATCTTCACACGCATTCCTGTACTAGTTTGGACTCTTGTTCCAAGTAATAGACCCTCTCTAATTGGTTTGGGACTAAGAAGCTGGACAGCCCTTAGCCTCCTTCCCTCTTTCTCCACCTCTACCTCCTCCTCTCTCTGAGGTCCAGCTCTCAAGGGAACACACAGTTCCTGCTCCTGAGGCTTCCAGCTTTGGTCCTGGCACCTGCAGAGACTCCATCTCTCTCTTGGGGCCAGCAGCCCATCTCTGACCCAGTCAACCTGGAGGGAGGGGGTACATGGGATAAACGTAACTGCCAATGGTTCACCCCAGGGATGGGGAGCAGGTCCTGGAGACAGAGGAGGCCCACCACTCACATGCTGGGCAGCTGCCCCATAGACAGAACCCGTTTCAGCTGTCCCACCCCCTTCCTCGGATGTAGATCAGAGCAGATAAGAGAGAGGAGTGGTCATTCCCTCCCCTCTCCTCCACTTGGAGGTGGAAGTTTGGCTTTTTCCTCCCAAAGTCCAAGGGAATCTTTCCTCCAGCCCACATGCCTGCAAGGCAAGGAAATGGACTTTTCCAACCCAGTGTTTGGCCACTGTGCTAGCCTGTCCTTTGCCCACGGAGCCCAAGCAAAGGGCTCCCTGGCTGAGATGGTGGGGCTTGCCTAGCATAGTCACAAGGACCACCTCCTAACTGCCTGGAGCCGGGGCTGCAGCAGGTGCCCACAGCCCCACAGCTGAATGTCACCAGGGAAGAGGAGTTTTAGGGCCACTAATTACAAGGGATCACACATCAGAACTTGGCAGGAGGCCACAGCTGGCGGCTGGCATCAAGATGCAACTAAATTGTCGGGGGAAGGGTGGGGGTGGGACTAGCAAGGTCTGGAAGGGAGGACAGGAGGACCCCCTCCCTCCACAGAGTGAACCTTTGGAATAACCATCTACCCACAGACAAGTTACAGCAGTAGTCAGAACACTACAAAGGGGCTCAGTGAGCCCTGCTTCCCCAGACCAATGCCGGAGCCAGACACTGCAAGGGAGGGAGGGGGACGAGGGGGTGAGAAGAGCCCACTGCCGACCTCACTGGGGCAGCTGGACCGGCGTGCAGGGGGCAGTGGGGTAGAGGGCAAGCTTTGGACACAAAGTGGGCTTGTAGTTTAAAAGGACACAGGACCGAGTCCTGGTTACCAGCATGAGCCAGTCTTAATAACCCAGAGTGGAAAGTTATGAAATTGGGCTCAGTTGTCATTTATGGACTTGCCCCCAGCAGGCAGGGAGAGGCGGTTTAGAGAGAGCAGAGTGGTGGCAGTTATTGGAAAAATAAAACCGTTTCACGTTTATACCCCTAATGAGTGGAGATGCCTCTAAACTGGTTATACTTGATTTTTTTTCCTTTATGCTTTTCTGTATTTTCTAATTTTCCTGCAATGAGCATGTATTACTTGGGTAATAGAGAAATAATAAAAGCTTAAAGAGAATCAGGTGGTGAAAGTCGCGGATCCCTGGGGACCACACAGCCCCCATGGAGTCCCAGGGGAGGGGCCCGGGAGCTGAGGGCAAAGCAGGCATCCTTCAGCCAAGGCCCCCAAGGAGGGCTGGGTCAGGACAGGAAACCCAGGCAGCTGGGACTTCCGTGTCTGTCGGCTCCCACATATCTGCAGCAGGATGGGAAGGTGGGAAGGAAGGTTGGTGAGAGCTCTGGGCACTGGCCACTGGTGAAGGTCTGAGCTAAAAGTGAATCTCTGTGCTCAGTTTGAGGTCACAGTACCAGAAAGGCTCTGAGTCAGAAGCTTGTTTGGAATCCTGACTCCACCCTCACCAGCTGGGGAAGCCAGGAGTCTCCTCATAGGGCAGAGAAAAGATGAAGGGGCATCTGGCCCCAAGGAGCTGCCTACCTCTTTCCCAGAGCCTACTCTTGGTCTGTTGGGAGTTGGAGCAAATGAGGGGACACCAGGGGCACTGGGAACCTCAAGTGACAGGCCCACACCACATGTCTGGGGTCAGAATAGCCTGGCCTAATGAACTGCCCCAGTTAGGGTAAGCTTGGGCACTGAACTGGGTCATGAGAGGTAATGAGGTCAGTGAGGCCTCCAACACAGGCTTAGCTCTGAATCCCAGCTCCCAGGGCTGTGTGACCCTAGGGAAAGAATTTTCTATCTCAGGCCCTCATTTTCCTTATCTGTAAAATGGGTATAATAAGAGTGGTACCTGTGCCAGGTGGCATTATTGTCTCCAAGTTGGTAGCCACACTCTTTGTCATGTGACTTTGCAGTGTCTCCCACCAAAGAGGCAGGGCATTGTTCCCTATCTGTGACTTTGAGCTTGGCCATGTGAGTTGCTTTGGCAACAGAAGGAGGAAGAAGGAAGGGAAGCTACTTTGGGACCAAGACCTCAAGAGGCCTTGGGCATTTCCAGTGCATTCTGTACCTCTGCCATCCACGAGAAGAATAAGCCCAGGCTGCGAGCTGGGCCCAGGACGAGGAGGGAGTACATGGAGCAGAGTTAATTGCCCCAGCAGAGCCCAGACAAGACCAGCTAACTCCCAGGTAACCCTTAGATCTGTGCAAATGAATGATTGGTGTTTCTAAGCAATTGAGTTTTAGGGTCACTTGTTATGTGGCAATTTTGCGGTCATCACTGAATGATACATTTGCACAAAGAGTCAACGTGAGGGTTCAGTGAAACAGTGCCTGCACAGTACCTGGTGCATAGTAAATGCTTGCTAAACGTTCAGCTGCTTGTATTAATATTGTTATCATTGTCATTATTATTACCATCCATGGGAGGGGAGAGTCTGGGGGGCCGGAGATCCGGAGACAGAGCTTGCAGAATCTCCACATTCATCACGGCGGCCCAGAGATGGCTCCAAGTGACAAGTGCCCCTGTCCAGGTGGCTGCTTTTTATTGCACTTTTGAAATCCATTCCAATTAGACGGTGAGACTGTGGTTCCTACTCCCCCAGACAGAGGTAAGACAAGCAGGGCTCAGGCCCCCCAGGCAGAGGCTTAAGCATTTTATAATAATCATATTTCTTATGAAGCTTTAGTTTCACTTCCTTCAAATGAAGTCTCAGCAATAAAGCAATCGATTCCCTCTCGCTGGGAAACCGTGCTGAATTCTATCTGGCACCAGCCGAGCTCTCAGCGCCTCTCTGCAGGAGCCTCCCTCTCCGAGCCTGGATGTGGCAGCTTGGGGACCCCGTCTGGTGATCAGCTGATCCCGAGGGCCTTGGGAAGTTTTTGTTCCAGTCCCCACTCTGTCCCCAAGCAGCCTCCAGGCCAGTTTAGGAACATCCAGCCAGGCATGCTGGGTACCTGGAGATGCAGGCAGCAGGACATCAGAGGGAAGGGGCTCACACCCACACTCCTGCTTCCCACTGCTGTCCCCCATCAGGGCACCCAGCCTGGAGGGCCCTACATGGCTTTAAGAACCTGCAGAACCCAAGATGCCACAGACCCAGCTTTGGTGTTAAACCTTGATGCAGAGATTCAGTGGGGGACATGGGAAAGGCATGTGAGAGAAAGAGAAAACTTTCCTCCTCATCCACAGCCCCCATCCCCATCTCCCACTGCCCTCCACTTCCATCTCCAGGGGACGACACAGAGGCTGGTTGGTCTCAGCCTCTGCTTCCCCAGCCCACCCTTCTCCAAGAAGACGCCTAAGTGGAGAAAAGTGGCTGATGAGCCCCACAAGATGGATCTGGGGGTCCTAACCAGAGAAACCCTGCTCTTCCTGGGTCCCCCCTGGGATACCCATTCCCAGCAGCCTCTGTGGGAGCAGGAGGCCAGAGAAGAGCACGAGGGCATCAGGGCAGATGGAGGCCTGGGGGTGCTCAGGAAGGAGCTTGGGGTTGGGGAGGGAAGTAGCTCAATGCAGGTCCTGAGTTCAATTCCTGGTACCTCCATTAAAAAAAAAAAAAAAAGGAAGGGGCTTGGAGTCAGGGCCTGGGTTAGGGTGAGGCAAGTAAGGCCCTTGACTCGTACACAAAATTTCAGGGGGCATCAAAAACTCAAAGATCAGCAGCAATAGTATTTTTAAAAACCAAAATGAGTACAGAAAACCCATGATGAACAAAATATCAAAACTGAAATAAAAACTGACAGTTGTCTGTTTGTTTTAAGAACCTGCATTATTATGATTCCAATCAACCCAAGTCCCTGCAGGGCAGGTATCTGACGGCTGACAATGGTGTGCAAATAGATTGGGCTATGTAGGTGTTATGTGTAGTTACCGCCTTTGATTGTGCAGTCTGTATGAAACTTTTCCACTTGGTTCAAAAAATGGGGGGCTGGAGGGACAGGGCAGAACACATGCTTAGCACACATGAGGTCCTGGGTTCAATCCCTAGCACCTTCGTTAATAAACAAACAAACAAACAAACAAACAAAACTAATTACCTCCCCCACCCCTAAAAGAGTTTTAAATTTTAAAAGACTTATAAAAAAACCTAAGTTCAATCCCCAGCACCTCCATTAATAAATAGATAAATAAATAAGCCTAATTACCCCCCCCCTAAAAAATAAAGAAAATTTTAAACACTTTAAAAAATATATGGGAGATTATATTGGTAAGTGTGTACAGAGTTCAGGCTCCTCCAACATGACTCATAGTCTGGGAGAGAGGAGCCCAGAAGAGACAGAGACACAAGGAGAAGCTGGGGTGCGCCAGGCAGGCAACGTCTTTGTGTAAGCTCGGAGCTTAATGCCAACTCCGAGAAGAAGAGGACAGGGGACAAACAAAAAGCATTAATGTGACAAATTGTCAAGCCAAAGTGAGAAATCCCAAATTTGGCCAGTTCTGCCTAGATTACACATTTGGCATCAGGAAGATGGAGTCTTTCAGTTTAAAATGAAAGTGTTAGGAAAATACGAAATCAAAGTTGCTGGTGTTTATTGAGCACTGCTTCTGTGGGGCCCAGTCCACGAGCTCTGCACACAGTATCTCATTTAAAGCCCACAGCCCCCTGTGAGAAAGGAGCACTCACCATCTCCATTTTCCAAGGAAAGCCCAAGGCCCAGAGAGGTTAAGACACTTCCTTAAGGTCACACAGCCTAGACAGGATAAAGCCAGGGTTCAATGCCAAGAACCCACCCTTAACCTCTTCTCCCATGGCCTCAAGTGATGTCTTTACTCACCTGAGTTTGTGACTGAAATGCATCCCTACTTCACAGGCTTGGGCAAGGGACCCAGAGGTGCAGCCCTGCCTGGTAACAGAAACAAACAAGAGAATGGATGATTTTAGTGATAATGTGGTACAGATTGTAACTATGGAGAGAGTGGAGTCATACCATTACAAACTGCACAAACGACATACGACGGGGTGCTGGGAGAGCACATTAGAAGTCCTGACTCAAAGATGGGACCAAGCAGCAGAGAACAAGGGGCCAGCAGGTGGCAGCTGAGGTGCCAGGGTGACGGGCCAACCAAACAGGCCCCAGCTGAGGACCTTGTCTACCCTGTGAACAATGGTCAGCCCCTCTGTGGTCACAGCAAACTGGTGACCAAGATGCACACAGCCACCAAGCCTTGGCTACCTGGCTATTATCTGGAGGAATCCAGATACCATGTGGTCCCCCCAGGGACAGAATGGTCTCTTGAACCTTCTGAGGCAACATGTCCTTCTGTCTGTGGCCTCACAGCTCTGAGTCCCATTGGACAAACCTACCCACTCTCTCTCTGTGGGGTCTCTGCCCATTCACGCTGCCTCCTGGGCTGGGACTCCACCCCAGAAGTCGCCAAGAAGCTCTTAGGGACCCTGGAAGTGCCTGCTTAGATCTGTTCATCACCTGCATCCCAGCACCTCATTCACTGCAGACAGGAGGGCAGAACAGGGGGGGCCTGAGGACCAGCAGCTGAAGGGGGCTCGTGATGGCCCAGCGCCTATGGCTCCCACACAAAAGGGCAGCGGACTCTCAGCCTCAGGCAGGGCCTCTCATTCCTGCTGGAACTGAACCAACCTCGCAGCCACCACGAGGGGCTCTCCAAGCCAAGGATGTGAGTGCGTTAATTAATGAATTAGCCATTTAATTAACATAATTAGGCCTCATTATTTTCCTTGCATCTATCGTCAATTTTCAAGCAATTAAAGTTAACGCGGGTGGACGATGGAGGATCTGGGTTGTCACTGCGGGTGTAGATGGAACTGCCAGGGCTGATGTGACCCTAAGGCCACCAGCCCAGCCTAGAGGGAGGGGGTAAGGGGAAAGGAGACTCCTGTGTGCACCGCATGTGCAAGTTTTGGGAGAAGTTCTTCGGGAGTACCAGTGAGCCTTGGAGGTAGACCATCTTTTCCTAGCTGTGTGACCTCAGGCAAGTTCCTAAGCCTCTCTGAGCTGTTTCCTTAGCTGTAAGATGGGTATAAAGTTGCTCTCTATCCCATGGCGTTATTATGAGGATCAACAGAGACACTGCACACCAAGCCCCTGGCACACAATTGGCACCCAATCAAAGTTGTTCTGGTGACTTTCCCTCCCTCTCTCTCTTCCCCCGTCAGTTTCTAGACAGGTGACTCATTCTTTCCACACTGGGTTATTCCATGACCACTTGCAGTATTGGTGAGTCTCTTCTCCTTCGAAGGATCTCTCTACCTGGAGGCTATGCAGGATGCTAGTGGTAGAAGTCAAGAGATGAGCATGGGTTCTGGATATAATGTGAAGGTAGTGTCCACAGGACATGCTGATGGAGTGAACCAGCTGCAGGGTCCAGGGTTACCCCAGGGGTTTGGGATGAGCTTCGGGAAGGATGGTGATACTGCCTGAGCTGAGAAGATGGCAGGATGAGCGTGCACAGTGAGGGAAACCCAATCAACGCAGCTGTCACTTAGGCAGATGGGCGACAGAAGCTGGCGTCGAGGGAGAGATTCCAGAGGGTCTAAGCCCTGAGGCTGGACCCCATCACCCAAGAGCCCAAGGAGACAAGGGCTCCTTGGATGTGGCTCTGGGGCTCACCAACATCACAGAAGGAGCCACAAAAGAATGCTGGGGAAGAACAGCCAGTGAAACGAAGAAAAATTAGGAGAGGTATCCTGGAAGCCAAGCCAAGAGAAGGCTTCAAGGAGGAAGGAGCAGCCATGCACAACAAATGCAAATGACCATGTTGCTGGTCGCATGTCACCCGGTTTCAGAGGAGGGCTGGATGGCTTGTATGCGGACAGTGGAGGAGAGACCTGGGCTGGAGGCAGCAGAGTGAAGACAGCTCTCCCGGGCATTCTGCTTCAAGGGAGCAGGGAAGCGGGTATTAGTGGGAGAACAAGCGCCCCTGGGAGGGTTTGGTTACAAGCCAGGAGGTGTCACAACTTGTCTGGGGCTGATGGAAATGACCCACGCCCAGTAAATAAGACCCCTAGTTTGGATAATGTAAATTGTACTATTTTTCTAATTTATATTTTCAAAATATCCCCTTGTATACCATTTTTAAAAAATCCTGCATTTTACCCAATTCTAACTTTGTGTATCACCTGAGTAGGGACGCTTGTCACCCTAGTCCTTGGGGTGCGTCCTGATGGTGTCCCTCAGAGTCCTCCCAGCATTTTATCAGGAAAAATGCAAACTATAGGTCTAAACCCTTGCAAGCTCACAATCTTTTTTTACATGTTGCCCTTGTAACTTTTTGTTTAGCACGGGTCAATGTTTTTAATGAGTGTGCTACTTAGGGGTAAGGAACATAGTATGTTTGAGATACAAATGAAGGTCCCAGGCTGTAAAAGGGGTCCATCAGCCCCTCTACCCCAGCCTAGAGTCAAACATCAGGCATCAATCATGAAGGCAAGGAAACAAAATTAAAGGACAAGAACAAAATTCTGGAAATGGAACATCAGAGGTTGCATACAAAAGGAAAGCACAATTTAGGATTTCTTGACATTCATTCGTTTTCAGCAGCTGAACTGTCTTCCTTATAAGGTTCAACATTCATACGTGAGACTTTTGTTTGTTTTTAAGGTAGTGTTTTTTTTTCCAGCATAACATGTATACAGAAAAATGCACACATCTAAGTGTTCAGCCCAGAGTTTGAACAGAGTTAACACGGCCATGAAGCCAGCGCTCAGATCGAGAAGCACGTCCCCAGTCTTGGCGGGGTGGTGAACACCAAGTGTGGCCACCATCCTGACGCCCAGCACCTTGAACCTTCCATAAATGGGCTCACAGAGGCGGCATCCCTGGGGCCGGCTGCTTCTCTGCCATATGAGATTCATTCCCGGTGCTGCATGTGTAGCAGATCACGCTGCATCCCTTGAGTGAATGTCTACATTTTTTTCACCCATTCTACCACAAATGGGCATTCAGTCCAGCGTGTGGATTAGCTTGGACAGGGTTGCCATGGGCATTCTCACATGTGTCTCTTGGTGCGTGTGCTTTTAGGAATATATCTGTACAAACGGTGAGAGCCTCTCTACTGGGGAAGCGCTAGATGTTAGTATTCTCAAAACTCATGCCCCAGAGCAGCATCGGGCCTGCCGGTCCTCGGCCCAGGGTATGGGATTCTCACTCCTCATCCTTGTTACTCTGGAAGGCAATCGTTTCCAGCTGGGGGTGCCTTTGTTCCTCCTCCCCTAGGGGACATTTGGTAATGTCTAGAGACATTTTTGGTTGTCACCACTGGGGTAGCTAGTGGCATCTGGTGGGTAGAGGCCAGGGATGCTGCTGAACATCCTACAAGGCACAGGACTACCGTTTACGATAAAGAATGATCTGCTCAAAATATCAGTAATGCTGAGGTTGAGAAACTTTGAAGGAATAAATGGCTCACAATGCCTAAATAAGGATCAAGCCATATGGTGATGTTGGCAATTTCAACTCCCAAACTTATTGCAGAAGTAGCTTTAAGGAGACAGATGCATGGCTGCCAAAAAGTCATACAAAGGATAAGAGTGGTTCCAAGGAAGAAGCTACCAGAACCAAGACAAGTGAAGAGGGAGAGATGAGGTTTGCTCTGGGTGTTTAAGGCTAAGTAGGAGCTCGCCTGGTTTCAAGAAGGGAAGGGCATTCTGGCAGAGGGAACAGTGTGAGCAAAGTTACCAAGATATGGTAGGATCTCAGAGGAGGGAGGCCCATGCTGCCTGGGAGCAGGGAGGGAGAGCTCCTTCAGAAGGGGGCAACTTAAGCTGGTCTTGGAGGACGCGCAGTCCTCTGGAGGAAGGATTGGCCAGCACGTACAGGTACACGTGTGGGCTCCAAGTGTCCCGGGAGCCTGACAAGCGGGGGGAGGGGGGCAGGAAGGGAGGGTACTGCCCAAGGCAGCTTGAGCGGAGCTGGGACAAGGCAGCAGTGACTGAGTCCCAAAGGCAATTGAGGTCATAACCCAGAACATATAAAAAACTTCGTGTCCTCCAAACCTGCTCCACTCTCCCCATCCCAAGGGCAGACCCTCCTAGAAATAGAACATTGGCCCTTGATCTCTGTCCCTCACTCCACCACATGTAATCCAACCCCAGAGAGCCCTCCACACCTCCACTGCCACCACCTTGGCCGGGCCACCACTTTCTCCTGCTTGGACCAAGGGCCCAGCCTCCTCAGTGGGGTCCCTGCCCCCACTCCAGCACCTTCCAAATCTTCCTCCACACGGAAGCCGCTGGAGAGATCTTTGTAAAACATAAAATGAACAAGTCACTTGGCTGCTGGAAATCCCACTGAGTTCTCCTTCCCATAGTTTAGGGGTGCCACTCTTTGGGGGGTCTCAGCTGGGGCAGCAGGAGGTTTTGTGCCACTGTCCTGCCCTGTTCCAGCTTCCCCGGCAGCCTGGGGCCTCTTGGCTCACAAGCTATGGGGGGACTTGTGGCTCCACCTGGCTGGCCCCCTCGCGGCAGGGGTGACGGAGGCTGCCTGCCCGCCTTCCAGCAGCGGCCTGTCAGAGCCTGCCCAAGCGGGCCCAGGGCGCCCAGCAGGGCTGGGTCCCCAGGGCCTCCGCCTGGCACAGCTCACCCCTGAGCAAGCCGGGCCTCCCTGGGGCAGGGCCAGGCCCCCCGGGCGTCCGAGAGCTCGTTATCCCGTCAGCCCCAGAGCCGCACCTGCTCTCCTGGTCTCCTGTGATCTCAATTAATCCGTCCTGCCCTGATTAATTAGCAGGGTTAATTATGACGGCTGCTGCTGCTGAAGCTTGGGGAGTAAAGCACAGCCAAGAAGCGGAGTAGAGACCCAGCCTGAGGTGGGGCGGGGCGCCTCGCTCTGCTCACTCCCCTAGGCTGCCCTGCCAGGTACCTGGTACTCACCCTTCGCCAGGCCAAGGTCAGGGACCTCAGGAAGCCACTGGGGCTGTGACCCTGCTGAGGGCCAAGCCAGCGCCCTCAGATCTCACCGGAGTTAGGGGAACAAGGCCCACCACTGTGGGTTTGGCTCTTCTGACCCAACCTGTTGGTGACATCTGAGTCCGCGCCTCACCCATCGTCATGACCACACACTGTAGGACCCCAGGACTCCATCCTGGCAGGAACCCCTTGGCCCACACTCGCCCTATTCCCTGCGAGGGTGAGCCCATCACCCACTTCCCTATTTTCCTCTCCCCTCTAGACCGAAGGACCACTGTGCTAGGAGGCGAGCCCGGAAAGAGGTCAAGGTCAAGAGTGAGGTCACAGTGGGCAGGCCTGTAGGCTGAGGCTGCTGAAGGGCCTACCTGCTCTCTAGGCCCCCTTAAGTGCCTCGTGGGCTCAGAAAACTCCCAAACTTTCTCCTTTCCCTTAGCCCAACCCTTGGCTGAGCACTAGAGCATCAAAAACCATCTCAGAGCGCTGCAGGCAAGTCCAGCCTCTGTGGGCAGCTAAGACTGCAGGCCAAGAGCCCTGGACCCTCCCCACCCTGGCTCACCCCCACCTCCTGGTTTCGCTCCTCATCGTACTCCGGGCCTTCCTCACCAGCACAGTCACAAGCAAGGATGAAAGCTTGACTCAGCATCGGATCCCCACCCAAGTCGGACCTCCACCACCAAACTCCTGCACACACCTCCTCTCAGTATCCATCCATTATCCTCCTCGCCAAAACGTGATCCATTATCACCGCCCGCGCCTGGCAAAATGTATCATTACCTGCACCCTCGGCACTTCCCAGATCAATCCACTTCTTAAATGTAGTAATAGAGAAGAGGATTAGGTACTAGAAAACTCATTATGAAAATGGCGTACTCAAATTCTTTAAAGGTGATATTTCATAAAATATACCCGGCCTGCCGTGTGCCTCAATCATTCTTTTTAATAGCTCCGTAGCAGCCAGAAAATAAAGTATTCATGAAGATTGAAGAAGATGATCCCATGAACTTCAATTTAATTGGTGCAAATTAAAACAATCCATCTTTCCGTGCTGTCCGTCTATCTCCAATCATCCCCACGCCGCACGTCCGGCACCCTGATTACAATTATCTTTTAATAGGAAAACTTGTCAGTTTTTGTGTGATTTACATAAGCTTGAGCAAACTTATGGGTATCAGATAGGGTCTGGGTGTGTGATTTCCCGTCCCCAGCTCCCCGGCTCTCCAGAAGTCCAAGTGGTGGGTAGGGGAGGCAGGGTCCAGGCAGGGGAGTGGAGGGCCGGGGGGATCTGTGGCATCCCTGAGTTCGCAATTGCTGTCAGAGATGAGGCTGCAGGAGACACCAATGTGCAGCACCTCGGCCCCAGCCTCTAGCCATGTCCTTCCTCCGGCACCATGGCAGCTGGGCATGGAGCCAGATGGGGCTCCTTCTCAGTGGCTATGGTCACTTAAGGCCACAAATGCATCTCATCTTCCCATTTGAGGATGCCTGGTGGGTTCTATCCCCTCTCTCTTCATCATTCACTCTCCACCCCCAACCCATACTCACTTCATTTTGCCACCAGTGGCTCCTTGAAGAGCCCATAGGGACAGCCAAGTGAGATTTCCTAGGGACAAGAAGCCAGAAGAGAAAGTCAACAGTGGACTGAGCATAACAAGAGAGACATGAATAAGGAGGAAAGATGGATGCTTGGGTCCCTCCTGGAGTTATGTGGTGGGGAAGATGTGGACTTTAACTCTACAGAAACCAGCCTATGGAGACCCAAGCAAGGTACAGCCACCAGTAAGCCAGTGTTATCTCAGACCATATCAATAGAGATATGATGGCTAGAAAGAGGGAGGTGATCATTCCACTCACATCTGTGCCATTTAGATCTAACACATTCAGTCCTTCACCCACTCATTCATTGAAATTTGTTGGGTTCCTGCCAAGTGTCACGTGCTGAAGATCAAGCACCACATGAGTCCAGCCCAACTCACAGGCTTTATAATCCAGCAGTGAAGTCAGAGAAGAAAGCAAATAGTGATTATAGAGACTGATAAAAGACAAGGTGGAAGAAGTGCACAAGCCTAGAGGGCAGGACCCCGTCAAAGCTGGGGGGTCACAGGAAGGACCCCCAAGTTGCTGATGCCAAGTTTAAGACCTAAAGGTTGAAAAGGAGTCAGATGAAAATGAGGGTGGGGAGGGGGAATGTTCCAGACAGAGGGACAGTCACGTGCAAAAGCCTAAGGCAAGGAAACACATAATGTTAACACCTGGAACGTGTGATAGCACAGGGAGGGTGAGGATGGGTGAACATGGCAGAAAGACAGGCCTAAACTGTGACACCCCTGCAGGGGCTAGATGTCTGTTTGTTCTTGCCCTTTTTAAAATGTTTGATGAATTCTTAATTACACAGGCAATATATAAACACTTTCTCACTGAAAACAAAAATGTAAGCATCACAGATGAAATCTCCCTAGGCCACCTCCAGCCTCCACCCTGCCCCTCTTTGGAGAGAGGACACTTCCCAGTCTGGTGTGTGTCCTCCCAAGTTTTAATCTAGGCCTTCACATACATCTGGATCTATGGAAATACAGAGATGCTTTGGGTTTTATTTCTTATAAAAATGGTCTTGCATTTTCTGAAGTTTGCTTCTTCAACTCGGCCACAGCTGTTACGGTCCTCATCACCGTCTCAAGGGGACAGTCCAGCAGACTTGGTAGGGAGTGAATGCCCCGCCGTGCATGCTCCAGACCAGCTAGGCAGCAGTGGAACAGTGTGTGGTGGGTGGAAGCGGGAACTCTGAAGTCAGTGTGGCTCTGCTAGCTTAGCCGAGTCCCTTCCTGTCTCGGAGCCTCAGTTTCCTCGTCTTTAAGATGGAAAATGAAGAAGCTTGTCTGCCGGGATGCTGTGGAATCCATGTTAAAATTCATAAAACTGTCAACTCAGGCCTTGGCCCAGGGAAAGGTCTACACGCACTGACAATGATAATGACGCCTCTGTCTTCCCAGACCAGGCCTGAGTGTCCCTAACAGAACCTTCCTGTGGCTCTGGTCCCTAGCCTGTAGGCACCACACTCTGGGAGACAGGCCTCTTCCCCGCCCTGGTGCTCCCCATGGTCAGGATAGTGGGTGGGAGCAGCTGTCCTCACTCTGATCCTGCAGGTCCTTCCCACCAGGGCCCCCGTCAGGCTCCATCTGCCACTCCCCCCAGCAGCCCTTGGCCAAAGGCTCATATAGTTGCTGCAATAAATATCATTTGCTCAAGTAGCTCAAATCACCCTTACATGGGAGGAAAAGCCCTTTCCAAGTAGGGTCAGGAAGTTAAACTCACCAGAAAGTCTGTCTTGGTAAGGGGTAGTAAGATTATCTCTTGCGCATTTTGTGAACACCCACCAGGTATCACTTACACCCCAGCTCGTGGAATCTTCTTCACAAAGTCCCGTGAACATACTAACTCATAAAGTCCCCTTGACCTTCTACACTTACCATGAGTTATGATTATTATTAGCCAGGATTGGATGGGCTATGCTGCAATAAAAAAAAAAAACCCTCTAATCACAGTGCTTATCACAGTAAACGTATTTTTCTCACTCACATGAAGCCCAGCGTGGGTTGCTGACCTTCCTCTGTCTTGTGGCTGTGTCATGCGGGACAAGTGCCCTCTAAGGTTGCCGGGGCTAGAAAGGAAAGTGGTGATGAACACATGAGGTCTTAATTGCCTCATACCTGAAGTGGCAGGTGCCACTCTGCTCCCCAACATTGGCCAGAATTAGTCAAGTGGCCTCTGCTTAGCTGCAAGGGAGGCTGGGAAAGTGGGAGAATCACAGGCATATTAGGAGACCAGGTATCCTGCCACTCTGCATTTGTAACATGAGGCATCGAGGCACAAACAGGTTAAGTAATTTGTTCAAAGTCACCCAACCAGTGAGGGTTAGAGTCACCTTTTCACAAAAGGGGACATGGGTGAAGGCTCACATGCCCATTTACGCTCACTGACACACATGACAAGACAATATATGTGCATACTCTGGTGACTCCCGAGGGCTGTCCTCTCCCTTGCTGGGTGACAGGGTCATGGGCACCCTGGGGCTCTGACTGAGGGTGCGAAAAATAGCCATGGTCACAGGACAGGCTGCCTCCTCTGTCCCTCCCCCAGCCCTGGGGCCTCACCTGCCACCCTGGGGTCCCCATGCCCCCAGCTTGGGCAGAGTCCCAGTTGTCACCCACCCTGCCATGGCATCAACCCCAGCTCACTCCAGAAACCTTTGCCTGCCCCTTCAAGAATGAGAACTCTCTTCAGAATCTGTGGCTGCAAATAGGGCAGGCTTCTAGGACAAATTTGTTTCCAAAATAGAAAAATTATAATAAATACACACAGTGAAAATTCTTATGTCAAATATTTACCTACACCCATACACATAAATACACTTAAAAGATATAGGTATATGGAGGTGTGTCTGTGACCATAAATCTGAATTTATTCATGGAAATGATGGCATATTCATGCTTGTTTATACGACTAGGGTTGTTGACATAAAAATAAATGGTGAACTACTCTTCAAAAGTGTCAAGATCATGAAAGATAAGGAAAGACTGAGAGACTGTCAGATTTGAAGACACCAAGGAGACATAATGACTAAATGCAATGTGGTCTTTTGGATTGGATCCTGGAACAGAAGAATGACACGGGCGGAAAAACTGGAGAAATCCAAATTAAGTCTCTAATTAGTTAACAGTACTGCACCAATGTTAATTTCTTAGTTTTAATAAATGCACTATGGCCACATATGGTATTAACTTTAGAGGAAGCTGAGGGGAGGGTATCCAGGAATTCTCTATAGTATATGTGCAACTCTTCTAAAAAGTTTTTTATAACAGTAATGAAAGAAAATGCCCCAAACAGAGAGTCAGGATGCCCCTAGATTTCAATTCAGCTCTGCTAATAACTTGATACTTGACCTCAGATGAGTTACTCATCTCTTCTGAAGCTCAGTCCACAAACACCACCAAAAGTTCAGTTAGATAATCCTCAAAGTTCCACTCAGCTTCCTCATTGTGCAACTCACTCCAGATTCAAAAACACATCCTCACTCAGAATACATACACGATCAAGATCATGTGTACCAACCATATACCCCGTCTCACACAGACATGCACACACAAGCAACCAGTGTAATACGCTTTTGTTAATTCAGATGGCAAACACAGTCAAATCTCCTTTATCCTTTCCACTAATAATTGGAAATTCAATATGCCCTATTAGTAAAAACATTCAGCCTTTACCTCTTGAAGGATATTCTGCTACACACACACACACACACACATTCAGATCTAAGAACCCTTTGGTATAGCCCAATCTGCAGAAAGGAATACCAATCTGACCCTGCCAACTGCAACTGCTTCTCTTGGCCACACGGGGCCGCTGCTGAAGACTGAACCGCACAGCTTGGTAACTGCCTGCCTTGCCGCTGCAGTCGCTCTTGCTGCTGCTTCATGTCTCTGACCAGGCAAGGTAGGCAAGAGTTTTTTCCTTCTCACTCCCAGGCTCACCCGCTCTCTCCCAAAGCATAACACCATGTCCTGGCTGGGACCAGAGGAGCTTCTAACACAGCCGCAAGCTGTGCCCAACCAGCTCTCCCCAGGGCCACAGCGAGCCCCTTGTGTTGACCTGGAATCAGGGGCTGGGTCCTCCCTTTCCTCAGCGTCACTGCATTTCAGGGGCCTGGCTGCCTTGCTCAGCTCTCTCTGGTCCATCCTGAAATGTCTCCCAGCTGAGACTTTTGGGGAACAGAGGCTGGGATCATGGTCCCTTCTCACCCTTACAGTCTTGGGCTCCTGCCTGTGGGTGGGTCAGAGATGAGGATTTTGATATCAACCCAGAACAGGAAGACCTGATACACACTGAGCTTTTAAGATGTCTCAGGCACTTTTCTAAGCATTTTAAAGGCACTGATTAATCTAATTCTCACAACAACTCTATGAAGCAGGTATGATTTTTCTTCATCCTCCATTTTACCACGAGGAAGCTCTGAAAGAAGAATTGACTTACCCAAGGTCATGTACCTGAGTAAGCAGTAGAGCTGGGTCTTGAACTCAGGGAGCCCCAGAGTCTGGGTTGTTTTCCACTGTGTTATGCTGCCTCAGAAGCTCACGTCCTCTCCCCCAACTTGTCCCAGAGTCAAATAAGCAAAAGGAGGCCCTCTCTGGCCTTTTCCCAGGGTGAAGTGGGTGATCAGCCATTTCCACCTCTAGACCAAGGGATGGAGGACATAACTTTTCAGTAGCCTCTTCAAGAGGTCCCCAGTTGGTTGCTGCCTTAACAAAAACCCTCCACACAGTCCACAGTCCACGCAATCATCAACCCCGATGCACGTTCACACACATGCGGGTCTAGGGTCTGGGTCATTTTTTCAGTTCAGAGGGAACGTAAAGGAACAAAGGAAGGAGAGAACACTCCTGGCCCTGGGCTCAGAGAGATAGGAAGGGGGATGTAGCAGACGCTGTTGGTGCCGGGCCTGGGTCCCTCCACTGGGCAGTGCACCCAGCCCTCAGCTGCCGTGAACTTTGGGTGCTAATAGCTCACAGCTGGCCCC
The DNA here is from genome assembly GCF_048564905.1 of Vicugna pacos. Taxonomy (NCBI): domain Eukaryota; kingdom Metazoa; phylum Chordata; class Mammalia; order Artiodactyla; family Camelidae; genus Vicugna; species Vicugna pacos. The sequence goes on along the minus strand of NC_132990.1, from coordinate 71,521,406 downwards.
TCCTCCGGAGAACTCCTCCCAGCCAAGTTACCCCCACCCTGAAGCTTATGCCCCCTCACCCCAGGGAGTGACTGGCTGACACAAGTTTGAAAGGCCAGCCCCCCCTTGCCTGAAGGGGGAGCATCTCTGAGGAACGGTTCACACCCTAGGATCCAGCATGGGATTAGGAAGGGCTAGACTCTAGCCAGAACCACATTCTGGCTCAGCTACTCACCTGTCTGCCCTGGCTCCCCAGCTCCCTTTCTCCTGAGAGTTAGCCCTTGATAAATCACGTGACCCCAAATCCTGGTCTCAGTCTTGGCTTCCACAGAACCCAACCGGAGACAGCATGGACATAGTTGAGAAGCTGGGTGGTGGGGAGGTTAGACAGGTGCCAGGAGGCAGACCTCCAGGATGGGATTCTTGAGTTGCGTCACCCGCTGGCTGGCTGACAATGAGGACTCACCACTGGTGGTTAGTGGGGAATTGACAGCCCCTCACGCCGTGGTGTGCAGTTAGTGTCTCCCAGCTATGGTGAGCTGGGACGGAGCACAGAGGGGAGAGTTGATGCCCCAGCTTGTGCAATAACACGTGTTTGAAGTCTGGGGGGAAATGGTCATTATAAGGATGATGGAACTGAGTGGCATTTGCTAAATGCCTAAATGCTCTAAAGAGAGAAAATGACAAGCTCAAAGTGATCAGTCAGCCGTTCAAAGTGAAAGTGAAAGCGAGGGGGTCTTCTCGGCAGAGTTTAAAGAAGCCCTCTCCTCCTATAGCTGGAGGGCAGATGGAGCTGGAGACAAGGCTCAGGACCTAATCAGAAGAGCAACTGAACTTCTAGGTCAGATCATCCTGTGCCAAAGGCAGGACCCAGTGACTTGGAGTGAGGGTGTCTGGGGAGATGTCTTTGAGAACTGAGAACCCCAGATCACCCTGAATTCCCTGGGTTTGTAGAAGAGTACCACATCCTTTGTTAGGGGAGAGCGCACCCACCCACCCTTGCTTGAAGACTCTGCAAAAGTCTCAGGTGAGGCATATGTCCTAGAAGTCATGCCTGCCCTGCTCAAGATCTCACCCAGCCTGTCCTCCTGGCCACCAGACATATAGTCAGGGTCAAACTGAATTAGGACCCAAGTGTGGGCCTGTGGAGGAAGGAGAGGCACTGGACGCACAAAGAGTCCAAGGTGACACTTGTACCCAGGAACCCCGTGAGCCAGCAGTCTCCCAGTTAAAGCAGGGATTCGGGGGCTGGGGGGAGGTCATAAATGGAATCCTGGCAGAGGGCCCCCTGGGTTCAAGGCCACTTGAGGATCACTTTATCAGTTCTCAAATGTCTCACTGGAGTGGATGTATTTAGCAGTTGGCAGAAACCTCACGTTGGCCTCTTGATTTACAGAGTATGAGCTAGTGATGGAGGAAGGACCAAGTAGAAGCCCCTGGAAGCACCACGCCCCCTCCCCCAGCCAAGATAAAAATCAAAACTAGTTTTATCCTAGGGGAAAAGACAAAGATAAGTGCCAATTCAAAGTCTCAAAAGATACAGAGGCCATAGTCACCATCAAATTCCTACTTAATTCACGGGTCTGGGGAAGGTGTGCAGACAGACTTTTATGAATGGGCACCAAATGTGAGGATCTCTGCATCACATGTGAAGGCCACCAGAGGACACCCACTGCAGGAGAGGCACCAGACAAGGACATACATAGGATGATGCAGCCAGCAGATGTCAGCCAGTCTCCAGCCTCAGGCCCCCAGAACGTGTGCAGTGGACTTGTACATGGAGTCACCATGTGGCAGGGATGGGGACTCTGCATGGACCCCCGAGTGTAGGCTCCCTCTCCCAAGGCTGACCTAGCTGGATGCTGAACGTCAGACCTGCCAGTCACAGAGGACACAGAGCAACTGATATAGCACCATCCTCTGATGTGGCCAGTTGACTGCATCAGACCACCAGGCAAGGGCCACAAATCCTCCTGACTGAGCTAACCCAGATTTCAGGCATGATTTTTACACTCCTGCCCTCGGGGCTGCAGCCAGCGCCACCCTTCAAAGCCTCACAGAACATCTTGATCTGTCATCGTGGGATCCTCAGAAACACCGCCTCAGATCTAGAGACATGCATAATGGCCAAGGAGGTGCACTTGACCATGGGACCCACTGGTCCTGCCAAACACCACCCTTTCCAGAAGCTGCAAGCCTAACACGGCAGTGGGACAGAACAGCAGTCAACAAGGCATTCTGAGGAATGGGATCGAGCCTGGTGTCCCTGGGAGGGATGGATAGGTGGGCCTCGCTGAGCTGCCATCTTGGACGAGCCACCTGTGAGGCTGGAACACTGTCCTTCAGGATGCTGTGAACACCTGTTTGGTGCAGTGTCCCTGACAGAACACCTGGTTTGGGAACCAAGGAGTGGAGGTGGCTGGCTCGCCATCACTCCCAGCCTTCTGACTCCACCCCTTTGGGCTCCGTGGCCCTAGAGCTCTGGGGGAGTTAGTTCATTGCATTGAGCCTGCTAAATGGTGGAAATACATTAAATAAATAAATACATAAATAAAACATCCTGCAGTGAAGATTGAGATGATGTTTGTCAAGTTCACACCCAATGCCTCTGTTCTCAGCACCAACACTGGATTCATTATTTTGGAAGGGGCTCGGGGTCAAGACAGACAGAGAGTGGGGAGGTCTTCCAAGTTTTAGCCCCATTTCCGGTACCTTCCTCACAGGATCTTCAGGAAGTACTTCTCCTTGTCTACCTTGACTTTCTCATGCTGCAGATGAAGCCTATTTTTATTCTCAAGAATAAGATCTATTGCTTCTCCCCCAAATCCTTCATTTGACCAGAAGAACATTTTTAGGTTTACCCTTTCTGCCACATTCTCCTTGCCCCACCTGCCACCTCAGAGCCAGGCTCTGAGAAGTCGGGGGACCCCCCAGACCCACATCTCCTTTCCCAACATGGGGAAGTTTTTCCTCCCCATGCCTTCATTTTACTATCAGCAAAAGATTTCACTAGCACCGCCAAGAACTGATATTCAGAAATAAGTATGTAAATCCTTTGTAAATGTATGCTAATTACTTATTTTTAATTATAATGTAAATAAGTAATTACTGAATAATTTTAAAGTATTTACATGGGGGTGTGTGATTTAGACACTAACTTGTTATAAGATATAAAAACTATAAATTATACAGTAATTATGGCCCAATTTACATGCTAAGGCCAAACACAATTACGTAGCAAGAAAAATATAAACAATCAGGTAATTCGGCGGTAGTTACTGTGTAATAACCAAGCTGATTTCTTTCCCAAGTTGAAAAAGCGGGTCTGTGTGTTCACTCTAGGTCTGGGGAGGCCAAGGGAAGGGTGCATTCAGGAAGTTAAAATCACCTTTAAGGGAAAAAAATTACAAAATCAGAAAAAAACAAAAGGCACAATCAAAAGCTACTGAACCTCACCCAGGTGGTGGTCAGAGAAAGGCCAAACCACAGAACATGATTCTGTGGCCTTGTGTGGAGTGGCCGCAGGTGTCCTCTGCTGTCTCGTCCACAGCAGTCCCTCTCACGCACCTCAGTTCAGGTAAAAGAGAGTTCCCCAGACTTTCATCTCCAGGCCTTCATATGCCTGTGCCTTAATCTTCTTCCCACACTTTCCTGCCTGGCTCAACTCCATCTCACCCTTCAGGTCTCACCTACAATACCTCTTCCTCCAGGAAGCTTTCCCTAACCACCCCAAGATTTGGTCAGCAATCTCCTAGGCTCCCACAGCCTTCCAGCCTCCACCATCACAGCTAAGCACTGTTTTGACATGGCCTGTTTGATGGCAAAGCGTGCCTCCCCGATCAGACTGGGAGCCCCAGGAGGTCAGAACCCAGGTCAACCCTGTCCATTGCTGGGTCCCAAGGTAGAGGCACCTGGGCTTGAGAATATGGTGTCTGATGTCAGTGAGGTATGAGTTTAAGCCTGGTATAGACACTCTCTGAAATCATTTCAGAATTATCTCAGAGGCCCGAGCCTCGTCTTGGGGAAGGGAGCTGTAGGCTTGACAGAGCCCTGGGTTCCATGCCCTCACACCACCCTCAGCTGAAACAGCCCTTTGAAGGGGGTATCATTCTCTCCATTGTGCAGACAAGGCAACTGAGGCTCATAGAAGCCAAGTAACTAATGGAGACTTAGAGCTGGTCTGTGAAATCAACTTGGAGCTCCTCTGCTGTCCCCTCCCCACAGCTCCTCAGGTGTCATTAGGCCCCAGAGGAGGGTAGGGGATCCAATGACACCTGTGCAAGGAGAGCGACCTGCAAAGGCACAGTCCCACGACCAGGGCAGCACCGGGAGAAGGGGGTGCCTCCCAATGCCCCTGCACCTCCTAAGTAGGGGGGTCACAGAGCCACTGACCTGGGAGCTGCTGAGATGGTGTTTTGTAAGCTCTGGTTTGAGTTCCTTGGGTCAGAACCTCCTGGAGGGCTTATTAAAATGAAAATTCTGGGACCCCTAGAATGGACAGCCGACTCTGGAGGTGGAGCCCAGATCATTCGTTCCTGGCCCACGCCCGCTGGTACTCCCTGAATTCTGAGGGCCACGGTGTGGGGGGCAGGCACAACCCGAACTTGAGCCTCTCTCTGAACCTATCACCTCACCCATGAAAGGGGCCAACTGAACATGCCAAAGAAAAGAGGCAGTGGGCTTTGAAGTACCCCAGAGCCAGGCCAAGCACAGAGGATGCTCACTGGACCAGTGGTCCCTCCATTCAATGCCCTCTCGTGGCCCGGCCCACCCCAAGGCCAGCACGATGCACAGGGCCAGGGTCTGGGTGCTCCCAGGGTTGGGGGCTAGGCCAGCTTGGCTGGGGGGCACTTGGCCTGGCTCTGTGTCAGGACCCATAACCACAGTAGTGTCTTCATCCCCTGGGAGGTCCCCACCAAAGCGTCCGACCCCACCCCAGCCACCCGGCCATCACAAACACTGCCGCCCCTACCCACCAGCAGTTGTCACACAATTTAGAGCCAGGGAGGTGGAGGAATCCATATATAGATTCCTGGCTTGTCTTTTTCTCCTGTCCCTGAGGCATTGCTGTTCATTAAGCACGGTCATTAGTGAGGATTTAGAGGCGCCCAAGTGGGACCCTGAGGATGGAGGGCCCTGCTGACCAGGCCAGGGAAACCAGTTCTACAGGAAAGAAGTTCATCTCAGCCATCCCCCTGCCTCCGCACCAGGCAGCTGAGCACCAGAGAGTCACGCAGGAAGGCCTTTCTTCTCTAACAATAATGAGCCTAATAACCCAGCTACTGTTTATAAGCAATTATGACTTGAAGCTCGGGAAAGACTTGCTCTCACCAATCCTCACACAGAGGCAGGTACAGAGAGGGTCAGTGATTTGTGAAGGTCACACAGCCCTAGCACGGAGACTTAAATCCAGTCTCTCTGACTCTGGGATCATGCTTCTAACCACCCAGTTCTAATCTCTCACACCCCAAATGAAAAGGACTTGGCCAGCAGCAGCCAATTCAGTATGACATGAACAAAGCCAGCACCAGCGTGGGAAGCCCTGGCACTGGCCAAATTCGTGAAGATCGAAATCGCCATCATTCCAGTGATCCAACCCCTCATGCAGCTACTTCACAGCCCAGGAAATTCCCTGGTCCCCTGGGTAATATTTTTTTACAGCCATTGAGGGGTGCTATTCATTTTATTACACTTTTGCCAGTTATTTTTGTTGTTGGCGCATAAGCAATGTGGTCAATTCCTTTTTACGTGCCCCGGTGTTTCAGATTCATCGCCAGCCAGTGTGGCGCTGAGTGGTTACAAGGTAAAGTGTTTGGCTAATAAAATGCATAAAGCAGAGATAGGAAAATCAATGCCTTTGTTATAACATTGCACCATCCTTCACGCAATCTGTCAGGCAGGGGTGCCCGCTGGAGCTGGCTTCAGAGGCAGCACATGGGGTGTTGGCCACTGGGCTGGGTACCAGCTGGCCCTGGAACCTCTGCCCTTTGACCTCTGGAGCAGGAGCCACTGTAGAGAACCCCAGCAGAGGTACTCCTGGTGCCTGAGTTGGAGATGGAGGGTTGGAAGAGAGAGGTAATTCTGGGTTCTTGAGCAAGTCGTCATACCACTCTGACACTCAGTTTTCTTATCTATAAAATGGGGATAATAATAGTCCCTCCCTCCAAGAGCTTTTGTGAGGATGCAGGCAGACAGCCCGTATGACCCCCATGGCACAATGCCTGGCACACGGCATACACGGGGTGGATAAAAGAATGGGGCTGCCCTCTTCCTCAGGTTCCAGCACCCTGGCCGCTCAGGGTGTCCCTCCCTCCCCAGCCCGTGCAATGAGAAAGGTCCCTCTCTCGGCTGAGCCGTAAAATGAGACACATGGTTCAAGACAGTGGCATCACCTCTACTCAGACCTAAGAATGCAGCTGCCCTCCTTGTCCTCTTATTCTTGAGCAAACATTTACCTCGATTTGCACGATCGTTTAGCCTCCTGCCTGGCTGCCCCCTCCCTGGGCTCCACATCAATCCCCTGCTCAAAGGCAAGGCTGGCCAAACAGTCCTGGCTCAGGGTGTCCCCACCACAGGCACTGAGCCACACTAGCTGGAAAAAGAAAGACCATGGAGAATTTCACCTCCTCATATTCTCCTCAACCTCACTCCTGTCTCCGGGCCTTGGATGCATGACTGTGCCTCTCTAAGCCCGTTTTTGCATCTCCAAAATGAGAATTATAGTAACAGACCTTCCTCCTGGGGTGTTGTGAGAACTGAGACAACCTGTGTAAACCAGAGGCCTCTCCTGCGGCCCCTGGTGGGGACCTGGGAGACTGGAAATACACACACAGCCTGGAGAGGAAGGAGTGTCCAGAGGGCAGGGAAAGGGACATTCTAGGCAAACGGTTTAGCTTCCACAATGAAGGCACAGAGAGAGGAAGAGTCAGCCAGTTTCTGCTCAATCACTGGGTGCCAGCACCTCCCAAAGCCTCAGTTTCACTCTCTGTAAAATGGGCGCAGTATTCCTCACCTCCTCTGGGCTGCTGTGGGGGAGGGAGGCGGGTTAAATAAAATACTCTCTGAGCCTCTCAGGACAGGGCCCAGCACACAAAAGACTCTGAAGGGCTTGAATGCTGGACTGAGGAGCTGAACCACCTCCTGGGAAATGGAGGGGAGCTCTGGGAGGAGACTGGATCCTGGCGGGCGCAAGGCTCCCAGGCCTGGGCCATGCCTGTCTCCCCAGCACCCTCCAGGCTAGTGAAGGTGGTAGAGAACCCACCATGAGGATAAATGAGGTGTCACCTCCCGAGGCTCCATCCCTCCAGCTGGCCCCAGGGCCCCTCCTCCCCCACCAAGAAGAAGCACAAACAGAGAACTTAATCCCCCCGCGCCTCCCAGCACACCCAGGCCTGGCGCACTGCTCGGCAAATATTGGACTTTATTAATTTAATTTAATTAAACTTTATTAACCTTTATTAAAAATAAACCCTCATTAAGATTCTCATTCCCGTCTCTGGCAAAGGCAGGGGCGGGGCACTGCCTCCTCTCCAGGCTTATTAAATGTCACCCAAACAGAGGCAGTGGCCTCTGGAGCCACAGTCTGCGACACGGAGCTGGGGCTGGAGATGGAAGGGCCCAGAGAGGGGTATGTGTGTATCTGTGTGTCTGTGTGTGTTGGGAGATGTTGGCAGCTGAAATCCAGGCCCTGAGTGGCCAATATGAAAAATTAGCCCAGACCTGAGGAGGGCTGGCCAAGAGGGAAAAAGAGTCCAAGGGTCTGGGGGGGCCCTTGGGATCCAGCCCCCCAAAGGGGTAGGTCTAGGCTGGCTGTGGAGGGGGGCAGGCGTCACACCACAAAGCAGCCGAATTCCTAAGCAGATCTAGGGGGAAGGAAACACTTGTTTCTATCATGTTATTTTTCTTAAGAGCCATGCTTGTTCCATTTAGAAAATTTGGAAAATACAGAAAAGCACCAGAGAACAGAAAATTCTTTATGAAGCCAGATAGACTGTTGTGCCTCAGAGCTGGGTGACCTTATTTCTCATCCACTCTGGGACAGTTTAAAGAAGAGCCTGACGTATCACTGAGCCTGCAACTACCGTCATAGACCATCCAGGAAAACGGAGACAATGCACCACTGCTCAGAGCAACACTGGTCCCGCTGGGAGTGGCTTTCCTTCTCAGGGAAACAAACCCATTTCAATATCCATGGGAGCTAGTCTGCCATGAGGGACCTGCTGGGGCCCCCACCCCAGCCAAGGCCTGGCACCTGGGATAATTCAGAGCTGGCAGTCGCAGAAGACCTTCAGTGGCTGGGTCCTATCCTGAGCTTTGTGTAAATTATTTCATCTTATCCCTGCAGCAGCCTGGGAGAGGTGAGGACCACTGTGCCCATTGTACAGAGGAGGAAACTGAGGCTTTGGAGGTGAAGGGCCTGGCCCAGGGCCATCAGGCTAAGGGGCAGAGCCAGGGCAGAAACCTCAAGCCCTTGCACTTGTCCAGCTCCCTGAGCCATCCTGGCGGAAGCTTAGGAAATTGGGGCAGCACAGCCAGGGGGAGGGCAGCCAGCAGGTGGACCACCTGCTCCTGGTTATTTGAGAAGCTGCTGCTAGGCAGGGGAGCCTCGGGTAGAGCCTAGGAGGTGAAGGAGAAGGCACTTGACAAGCAGGCAGACAGGCCATCTCCAACAACACCCGTGGTCCTGGAGGGCCCAGCCCCTGAAGCTGCCTGCACATGTCTGTACCCAGGTCCCTCTGTTCCGGATGGTGGCCAAGCCACCTTCTCGGGCAGTGCCTCCCTCAGAGGGGAAAGCCCAGGGAAAGACAAAAACAGCTGGGCCACTCCAGATGTCTCTAAAGGATGCTTATCATAGTTCACATACTTGATAAAGAATATGTAAAACAAGCAGCAGGGGAGGCGGTAACAGCAATGACTCTGGGGTGAGAGGGTCCTGGATTCAGATCCTGGCACACCACTTAGTGGTTTGGTAACTTTGGACAAGTTCAGTCACTCCTTCAGGAAGCATTCCTTAAAGCTGTGACACTGGGGTACAACAGTCAATCTCATGGCTTGGGCCCTTGTGGGTTTGCAGGCTGGTGAGACATCAGTAATAATAACCAACAGTTGTGCTAAATGCCACACTGGAAGAGAAGAACAAACACAGGACACCGAATTAGGAAGGTGGAGCAACATGAACCCAAGACCAGAGGCTGTGGAAGGAGGAGGGCAGGACGCAGAGGAGGGATGGGTCAGCCAGGGAGGGGCCGAGGGAAGACTGCACGGAGAGCACGGGGAGCCCGGGGAGGCACTGGAGAGGCCAGGCCAGAGCACGACAGGTCTGCAGGCCAGCATGGCATAAACCCAGGGAAGGGCCGTGGGCTGGGGGCTGCCTGGTGCATGTCCTGCAAGGTTCACCGCAGCCGCGGTGAGGAGGGCGGAAGCCGAAGCCCTTCGGAAGTGGGGGAGTTGCCCGGGGCTTCAGACAGGGTGGGGCAGAAGGGACCAAAGGTCGACAACCGGAGAGATGCTTTAGAGGAGGATCCACCAGACGACATGTTCATTCATTATTTGCCACTTCACTTATTCATCAGCAGGCTGGCTACCAGGCCCTAGGATAGAATTCTAAACAAGACCCACACAGTCCCTGCCCTCAAGGAACTTGCAGTCCAGTGGGAGATACAGCCCACAAATTAAGGAGTACAAATAATCATCAATCGTGACAAGCTGGAGGAGGAAAATAAATGCGGTGATGCAGCAGAGGATGGTGAAGGGGCCGAGTCCCCCACCATCGCAGGGGAGGCCATGGCTCCTCCGAGGGAGAGACCTGAAGCTCTAGAAAGACGCTGTGAACACACCAGTACAAAGGCCCACCTGCTGCCCTGAGGACCCGGCACCCCCAGACCTCAGCCGTGCTGGGTTGTGATGGATGTGCAGGGGCTGTGGTCTTTGGAGTTATTCTGCTGGGTAGGCCAGGCCCCCCAGTTCTTGGTTAGTACTCAGAGTTAAACATAAAAATGTTTAAGGATTTGGTTGACAGAGACACAGAGCTGCACGGTGGACAGCACTCAGCCAGAGCCCACTTTGATGTATGTCCCGGACAGGGCTGCAGGTAGGGAGGGGGTGGGAGTTTGGGGTTGGACTGCACAAACTCCTGACAGAGAAGAGGAAGCCGCGGGGAGGAGGACAGCCACCCAGGCATACTGCCTTCTTGCTCAGGGTGGGGGCCCTTTTCCTGTCCTCCTCTTTACAGAGTTTGATGGATTCTCAGCACAGGGCATCTTTCAGTGTCTTCCAGGACTGGGAGCCTCCATCTTCCAGACAAGAGGCCCAGGGGCACCTCAGAACCATCTCCATGGCTCCGGGCAGGGCAGGGGCCGGCTCCTCTCCACCATCTTAGACAAGTCCCTCCGGGGCCACATACCCACGCCCCTGGCACCACTTCCCAGAGAAGGCAGGAGCCCTTAGCTGGGCCCAGCAAGGCCAGGATGGAGGCGGCAGCCTCCTTTCTTTCCCTCTGACCCTGGCCCTTAAGGGCTCTCTCTCTACCCTGGTCCAATGCCCCCAGACCCAGGTGGGATTAGATGCTCAGCCCTGGTCCAATCAGCTAAGGCCAGGGGCAGGGTCAACAGAACGAGCATGGCCAGCAGGAGCCACCCAGAGAGTGATGAGGGTGGGTTTCTGAGGGGCTCCCTAATTGTGTTCCTGAAGTTAAAACACTGAATGCCTTGCCTACAAAGATGTGAGCGGCCTGCCTCTGAAGGGGTGACAGCAAGCGAATGACCTCTGAGTGGAATTTTACTAGAGTGTCTCTGATTCTGAAACACCTTCCCTCTTCTCACTGGGTCGCCCCTGGGGGTTACAAGGAGGGGTAGGTACAGTGGCAGGGAGGGGACAATTTTTACTGTTGACTTGGGAAGGCTCTCTGAGTGTCAAGCCTCTTGGCCCCTGAGAGAGTGTGCAGAGGCGAGGCCGCTCCCATCTGCGAGGGGAGCTGGTCGGCCTCAAGCCTCTCCCTGCACACACGCACGCCTGCCCACAGGCACACACAGAGCCACACACAGAGGCCCTGTCACGTATGTGTGGACAAATGTGGGTGTCTGGGCTACACTGTGTGCCTGAGCCCAGGAGCACAGCCATCCATGCCCTGCACAGCGCCCCGGGGAGAGCCCCATCTCCTGGCCGCCCTTCTCCCTCGATGGAGTTGTGCTCCCAAGGCAGACAGGCTCCTCCTTCCTCCAGCTCCTGCAGGAGCAGATGCGGAATTTGGGCTGTGCAATCTCCCCTTCCCGGGCTTCTGTTTCCTCATCTGCCCCTGGCAACACAGCCTCCAGAGCTGGGGTCAGGATGAGGGCCATGAGGGAGTGTCCTAACCGCACTCCCCTTTCCCTCCTGAGAAACAGACCTGGCCACGTTGGGGGAGCTTCTGGGCTAGAAGAAGAGCAGGAGGTCAGAGTGACTTCATGCCAGGAGCCCCCTTAAGAACCCAGCTTACAGAGGGCCAGGCTCTAGAATCTCCCCACAACCCTGGCTGCAATGTAAAATAGGTCACTGGCGTAATCCTGGCCAAACTGGTCTCTTGTAGATCAGCTAGGCCACGCTCTCTAGGCCTAATTATCCCATATTTGGTCAATAAGCCATTAACACAGCACCTCAGATGTTAATAACTGTTTCATGAAAAAGTTGGCGTAATTTATGAGATCAACACTGGTTAGCAAAATTAATAAATAATTCATTCGGTGAGATTTATCCCGGTGTGCTCCCAACAGGTGGACCAATGGCCCTCGGGCAGCCCTGGGGAGCCAGCAGTCCGGGGAGAGGAAGGCCTGGCTCTCACTTGGGCCAATAAACATTTACCTCAAATTCTATCGCCATAAATCCACAGGCTGGATGAGGGAGTCCAGTAAAACCTGACTTAACATTATGTTCTGGCCATTAACAATATTTATATAGATGTCACTTCAGGGAGGCTTAGAGTCTCCACGCAGGGCACTGCGGCCGTGACAGGAGCTAACTCGACAGGGATCCTCTGGGAAGGTTTGTGCCCAGGGAGGCCCTAGGGCAGTAGGAAGAACCCCAGCTTGACTCTCAGAAGTCTCTAGGGGTGCCAGTTGCCAGCTATGTGACCTGGGCAAGTGCCCCTAACTTTCAGAGCTTTAGTTTCCTCATCTGTAAAATGGGAGTGTTAACAACAGCCACCTTGTGAGCTGCCAAGAGGATTGAGTCATATAACATAGAGTAAGCCCTGCACACAGTAAGCGCTCAGTAGCTGGACACTGCTCTAATAATAATCGTTATGAGTAGGGGCAACTAGAGGCCTCGGCCCCCTGCTCCACTGGAGAGAAGCTCTGTTGGGTGCTCTCCGCCTTTTTACTGTCTCCCAGATGCTGCGTGCACCACAATCACCCTGCAGGGTGAGCGCTGTCAACATCCCCATCTTCCAAAAGGGGAAACTAAGGCTCAGAAAGGCAAAGTGACTTGCCCAGGAGCAGCCACCAGGCGGTGTTGGAACCGGACTCAAATCTGGGTCTGTGACCCCAAGCCTCCCCCACACACCACTCTGCCCCCTAGTCTGGGAGACCTACTGGACCCTCGGCGAGCAGCCGGGCCAGCATCACCCTGCTTCTCTCCTCCCTGCTGGTAGCCAACCTGGAGCCCTGGGCACACAGACTGGGCCAGGGCAGACGCTGGATCCTGTTGTGGTTAAAGAACTTTCCAGGAAAACCAATTAGTTTTCCATGGGGAACTTTCCACCAGCATTGATTTTCACTCTCCTCGCCTGGGGTAGATTTGATTTGCGAGGAGAAGCGCTTCCAGGAGGCAGAAGCAATTGTGTGAAATAAAAGCTCCGAGTGTGACAGGCTCATCTGCTATGGAGGAAGCCGGAGCTGGGGCTGGGGGTGTTGGGGAGGAGGGGGGCTGAGGAGCCGGGGTTGGGGGGACTGGGAACGGGGGTGGAGGTCCCTCCATGATCTTGGTACAGAATCACCTTCCACACGCGTGGCCTTGAAGCAGCACCAAGACAAAGGCCAGCTCCTTTCCGCTCACCCTGGAGGCGGCCGGGCTGGTGGATTGGCCCCCTTATCTGCAAGGCTTCATTAAGCCGCAGCTCAAAATGAGGCCTGGTGAAAGGAGGTGGCCCCTCCCTTCGTCAGCATGCTGATTCTCACTCATCTGTCTCCACTGAGCTTCTGCCCTTACCTCACACTATGCTTTTAACAAGACTGGGAAGTGGTGGGACAGAGCCTGGCTCATAGATAATGTCCAGTAAACGGTGGCAAAGATATCATTAGATCCCATTTTACGGACAAAGAAACCAAGGCTCACAAGGGTGGGCTGGCCGTCCTCAAAAGAGGCAGAGCCAGAATGCGAAACCGGACCTGACTCCAAGTCCCCTGCTCTCTGTTCGTCCATCCGTCCGGGACCTGAGTGGGAGACGGGACAGGTGAGGGGCTTGATGGGAAAGCAGGCGCTGACAAGGGTTCCCACTCAGCTGCCCCGCACACCGGGTTGGGGGTGGAGATAGAGACACTGTGAAGACCCAGCCCCTCTGCCTTTGCAGAACCATTCACTCTTCATTTATTCATTTGACAATTTCATCCAGTAAACAAACATATGCTGAGCTCCTGCTCCATGAATAATATGCCAAGAACTCTTCCAGGCACTGGGGGTACTGCAGAGAACAAAGCCGACATTCTAGTGGGGGAGACAGATGTGAAACAGAGCAAATAAAAAACGTATCGTGTGCCAGAGGGTGATAGGGTGGTCAGGGGGAGGGAGCTGTGGGCCTGGGGGTGCGGGGTTCACCAGGGAGTCCAGGTGGGCCTCATGGGAGCCCAAGCCACCTCGAGGAAGGAAGGAAGTGAACCCTGTGGAAGAACAGGGAAGGGAGTTCCGGACAGAAGGAACAGCAATAAAAGGCAAGGAGGCCTGAATGCCCAGGGCGAAGGAGAGGGACCAGCAAGGTGGCAGTCAGGTGGGGCAGGACCTTTGGGTCTGGAACACCAGGGAGTAAGGACAGCTCCGATTCCCCAGCACTGACTTTGAGGCAGGCCCTGTGCCCAGTTCGCTGCTCACAACCCCACCTTGCGAAGGAGATGCTATCCCTGTGCCCGTTTCACAGATGGGGAGACCAGGACCCAGAGAGGCAAAGTGGCTGGCCCAGGGCACACCACTGTGTATAGCAGCATGGCTGTGTTTTGGAGCCAAAGCTCTTTCTCCCCACACCTCCCTCTCTCCCCCACCAGCAGCTGAAAGCTGGGGGCCGTGAAGGGGAGCCCCCTAGACACTGAGCCACTGAGGAAGTGCCCCTCCCGCGGAGAGATGCCCTGCTGCCAGGCACAGGCTGTGCCTGATTCAAATGGGGGCAGCGGTGGGGACACGGGAAGCCTCAGCACATCCAGGACCTCCGAGGGCATCCAGAAATGCCCAGGGACTCTGTAGTGGCCTCTGAGGGGGGACAGGGGAGAAGTGGGGAGTGGGGAGAGCAAGGAGGAGGAACTGGGGCCCGGGGAAGGCTGCCGGCTCTCGGTGCAGCACAGCCCACAGTGGAGCCCGGGCTCCTGGGTAAGGAGCGGCCCAAGGGTCAGACACAGCAGGTCGTTAGCCCTCTGTGTCCGCAGCTGTGCCACCTTACTGCCTGTGGGGGTCCCATCTGCCTCATCTCGTTCCCATCCTGAGTGGTGGAGAGGAACCTCACCCCCACTTCACAGGTGAGGAGACGAAGGAGAGGCAGAGTTCCCCCTCCACCCCAAGGCTGCACAGCCAGAGGTGGCAGAGCCAGGACGGAAACCAGGTTCCAGTTTCAGGGACCACCACACCCCTGCACTGGGCCTGCCTGGGAGGTGGAGGCAGGCGGTCACTGCTCCAGACCTGGGCCAGTGCAGGGCAGGGCTGCCAGAGCCCCTGTCATTTCTGTGCTGGAATCACACCAGTGCCACCAGGGTGGATGAGGCCATCTCTCCGACCTCAGGGCTAACGAGAGCATGGGCCCATTGGCCGGGTATGAGCACAGAGCAGGCGCAAGCACAGAAGGGCCTCATCTGAGCCTTGCCCAGAACCAGCTCTTCCCAAACAGGAGCCCTGATTGCTCTAGGCCTGGCTCTGCCTGTTGTCCCCGGGGCTGTCAGGAGCCTCCCTCCAGGGTTGGATGCCCGTGGAGCAGTGAGGACCTGGGGCAGCCCTTCGGGGGATGCAAACCTGAGGGGCAGCCTAGGCTGTGTGGCCTTAGGCTGGACACTGTCCCTCTCTGAGCCTCTCAAATTTTTTCTCTGTGAAATGGGCTTTCAATGGTTCAACTGTATATTTACCAAGCACCTACAACAGGCCAGTCTGCGGAGCTTTTGACACACCAGTGAACAGAACAGACAAACGTCTCAGCCCTCATTAAGCTGACAGTCTAATGGGGTAGGTGGCACATAAACAAGAGATGAGTAAACGCCGCCCATGTTAGATAAGTACCGCAGGAACAAAAGGGAGAGAGAGCAGGAGGGAGGTGGAGGCAGGTGTCAGGGTGGGCCTCAGCAAAAGGCAAGATTCTAGCAAAGACACAAAGGAGGTGAGGGAGGGAGCCACACAGATACTTGTGGAGGATGGTTCCAAACTGAGGGAAAGGCAGGTGCAAAGGCCCTGAGGCAGGAGTGTGCTGCAGCAGATATTTGAGGAGCCAGAGGAAGGTCCACATGGCTGGAATAGCTTCCCCAGGGGAGACTGGGACAGAGAAGCAGTAGGTGGCAGAGCGTGTCGGACTTCGGGCTAGTAGAAAGATGGTGCTGAAAGCTGGGATGGCAGTGAGGAGACTGTGAATTAACACATGTCAAGCATTCAGTGCAACGCGGCACATAGTAAGTGCTCAATTAATAGGCAGTAAGACTATTACTGCGTATAACTGGATGATTTCTAATTCTTTTTGGGTGGCTGGGGGTGAATTAGGGCCCCACCTCTGTGGACAGGAGATGGATTTGAGTGACCCAACCTGTCCCCCAACCAGGCCGGAGGCTGCTCCCTCTCTCAGCCTCTAGAGAATTTTCCAAGGCCTCACTGGGCCTCGGGCCTTGGGAAGTTTGGGGAATAAGTGGGTGGGGTCACCATCACCACGGCATTAAATCAGACCCCGGTTCCGGAAGAAATCGCATCAAGAAGTTGTTAATACCTTTATTACGGGCTGAAATGTATTCACGATATTAAAAGACATCCCATTTCTGCCCCCCGTGTCACATCTGAGATGTAGCGTAGATAAATGATATATCACCACACAAGATCTACCGAAACCATTAGTAACCATGACATTTTGACGTCAGATTTTAAAAAATTCCTAAGTAATCTTTTTGATTTATGAAATGCTGTCTGGGTTCATCGAGAGAGATCTCAGATTTATCACCGCCTGGTTAGAATTATTAATGATTTTCAATTTGTAAATCTGAAGTCGAGAAAGTCTGTGGGCTCTGGGTGAAAGCTCCTGCCGACAGAGGCCCAGATTCCTCCAGCCAGAGTTCAGCCCACAGAGAGATGGGCCTTCTCTCCAGCATCCTGTACACTTGACATCATCTCCTAGCAAACCCGATCTGTCTGCAGCATGCAAAACCATAGGGGGATCAGCTGCAGGACCTGCTCGAGGCAGAAGAGCCATCCCACTTCACAGAGGGAGGGAGCCACACAGATACCCGTGGAAGATGGTTCCAAACTGAGGGAAAGGCAGGTGCCAGATGCCTACTCCCCTGCCTGTCATGCACACAGGTCTGGAAAGCGGCTCTAGCCGATTTGGGCAGAGGTGGTCAGGAGGGATGTAGCCCAGGGCAGCATACAGCGCCTGCCTTCCTTGGGTCTAACTCAGGCCTCAACTCAGCAGCAGGCCCCTCACACCACTGAGGAGCCTGGACCAGCCCCTCCTGGCCCAAGGCAGCAGGCACACAGCCTTGTTTACTGCAAAGCCCCCACACTACTACCATGAGTGTCCCTGGATGGGAGGCCACCTTGCCTGTTAGCCTCTTCACCTCCACCCACATCAAAGCCTCCATCCGCCCTCCAGTCTCAGAAACTACCCTGACCCAGGCTGGAGACAGAGAGCATCATTGTTGGGCCCCCTGGGTTCCCACGCAGACCCGACCCTGGCTCATCACCCCAGCTTCGGCCCCAAGCCACGCTGGACACAACCCCAAAGCCCATGGCTCTCACCAGGCTGAGTGTTAGATCACTTTTCCAAATACCAGGGTCCATGCCTCACCCCAGAGCGACAGAATCAGAACCAACTGGAGGCACCAATGCGCAGCTAAGCCTGAGAATCCAGCCCCTGCGTCACCACCTCTGGTCTCCTCTCCTCCGCTCTGGCCACCAGTGTCTCATTCAGGTGTCACCATTTCTCTCCAGGGCTGAGGAGGTCTCTCAGTCTCTGTCCTCACCTCTTCCAGTCCAGCCTCCCCATGACCATCCAAGTCCTCCTGACTGTGCCACTCCCCTGCTTACACCCTCTGTGGCTCCCACAGGCCCTGGGAAGAAAGTGACCTTCCTACTCAGGCCCACTGAGGCCTGGAGAGGGCCGGGGACTGCGTGAGGCCCTGCAGGGAGCCACCTGCAGGGCAGAGCCGGACCAGAGTCCCCCTCCCTGGCCCGGTCTCCAGGAATTTCTGCTCTCCAGCTTCCCCCACTGGACTCAGAGCCCGGCTCCAGAACCACTCTCCTACCTGAGCAGGGAGGAAGGTCGCTTGGGGTGGGGGCCTGGGGAGCAAGGTTCACCCACCACTTAATGGGGCTGCAGGGCAAGCCAGGTGCAAGTAGGGTGATAAAGCCTCAGTTTCATGATGCATAAAGTAGAAATTTGGAATTCCTGATCCCTGGAGTTCTACAGAAGCCAAGCCACACTCGCACAGTCAAACGCAGTGCCAGCGTGCAGGCAGCCCCCAGGAACATACAGCTGTTGTTGGCACCACGGATCCTGACGTGCCCTGGGCTGGGGAATGTGGTGAGGCCACGTCTGAAACCTGTTCTGCACTGGGTTCAAGTCTTTGTGCACCGTTTGCTGGCCCGCGACCTTGGCCTCTCTGGGCCTCAGTTTTCCCAGTCCTAGAGCCCATCCCTCCCACAGCCCGGTCGTGCCCAGCCACCTACTCCCACCCCTTTCCATGTGGACATGAGTTCAAAACCCCTCCTGCTGAGCGCCCCGGCTGTAGACCTCAGAGTGAACAACGCCCTAGCAGAGGAAAATACGAATTGGCCTTACTTTTTTCCTTGATCCATGATTCAAAGGGAAAATTGAAGCCATATTTCTACGGGGTTCAGAGGCTAGAAGGCAAATTTGCAATGAACGTCGGAGGACAGGTCCTGTAGCCCTGGCATTTTCTTCTGTTGCCGGTGAGGGTTCCAGGGCATTGGTGAGGCCAGGAGACCAAGGTAGGGAAGGGGGAAGACGGAGAGAGGGAGACCGAGGTGGGCCCCCCACACTGACATGGAAACGCAGACTTAGGGAACCAGGCCCAGGACAAAGGCTCCCTGTGGGGTAGAGGGGCTAGGCTCCAGAGAGGGGCCAGTGGTTCTGTGCCTGGGGCCTGGCACAGGTAGGCTCTCATTCAGCTCCTGAAGGAATGCATGCAGTAGAAAATGAACCCACATGGTCGCAGGCCACCGAGCGCCACGAGCCCCCATCATGACCTCATCTAGTCCTCCCATGCACCTGGGAGGGTAACACCATTGTTCCCATTTCACAGATGAGGAAGCCAAGGCTCACATCCAGCCTGAGGTCACAGAAAGCAGAAGAGCCAAGTGAGAGCTCTGACTCCAGGCACTGTGCTTAAGGTTTGGACCTCCAGCCTCACACCTAGCCAGAGGGGACGACCCAACCCCTGCCCCAGCTCACTGAGCACACAGTTTATCCAGCAGCACATCTGCAGTCACACTTGTTTGCTCACAAAACTCTTTATATGCACCTCCTCCCCCACCCTCCCACGTTCACACACATACTCACCCAAACACACACACATTCCTCCTGCCCACTGACCCTGACAGCCCCCTCCTCCAGCTCCTCCAGCTCCTCCAGCCTCCTGCACCCCACCAGGGCCTGGGTCCTGCCCTGTAGCCTCACTGGCACTGACTTGGATGGGCCTGGGCTGGTCTGCTTCCCTGGGCCAGGCTTCTGGGGCCCACAGAACTGCAGACCCACTCCCACCCCATCCTGCAGGGGCCTCTGGTGTCCTTAGCAGAACTGGCATCTCAGACCCCACTCACTGTGGGCCCGCAGCTGCTGTCACCTCCACAGCTCAGCCCTGGTCCCACCCGAGGTGCCAATCTCACTTCTGTGCTGGCTCTTCCCTTCCTGGAGATAATCCACGCTAGCAGGAAGTCTCCAGTCACAGCTGCCTGGCCTCAGGTTCCAGAGGAACTTGGGTGAGTTCTCTTCAGAGGCCAGCTGGAAAAACCACAAGGTCGGCCCACCCAGATGAGGCTGGAGGTGTGAATACAAGCTGTGCAGCTGTGGGACTTTCCTCAGAGACACCCAGTAAGCCAGGTTAGGGACAGATTCATGCAGACCCAGGGATCTGCCAGGCTGATGTGACAGATGGAAATGGGACAGGGGATTGTGGTAGGCAGAACTGGTTACAGCAGCAAGACTGATACAGGATTGGAAGTGGGGTGCTGCTGTAACAAATACCCAGAAAATGAGGACTTGGCTTTGGAATTGAGCTGTGGTCAAATGTTGGAAAAATTTTGAGATGCATAATAGAAAAAGCCTAGACTGCCTTGAACAGACTATTATAGAAAGCTGGAGGTACATACTCCTTGGTGAGAATACACAGGGAGATGAGGATGAGCGGTCAAGGGTCAGGGAGAGAAGGGAAGTGTAAAAGTTCTGGGTCAGGGGGTGACCAGGCCACGGTGTGGGTGCAATGGAGCAGAGATAGAGAATATCTGGGGGTGAGAGAATTAAGGACTAGGGATTGAGTAGAGGTTCGCATGGGCACTGAAGGTTCACATTGTGGTAGAGGAGCCAGAATGGAGAGACAGCTCATGAATAAGGGCTCCAGAAAACCAACCATGATGACGGTGCTGCTGATGGTGGTGGTGTTGGTGATGACGGTAGAGGTGGTGGTTATGATGGTACTAGTGATGATGGTGGTGATGGTGATCATGAATGTGGTGGTGATGATGGTGGTGATGGTAACGGTGGTGATGGTGATGATGGTAGTGGTGGTGGTTATGATGATGATGGTATTGATAGTGGTGATCATGATAGTGGTACTTGTAAGGCAATCTGCTTGAAAATTTGCCCAAGTCAATTACCCACAAAAGGTAAACTGTTCCCTCTCCACGGCAACCAGAAGTTTAGGTTCTGAGAATAGGGGCCTGGTCTACCTCCTGGGGGAGTTAAGACATCTTGGCACTTCTGGAATCACTCTGAATGCCCATCTCCTCCCCAGGTCTGCGTCAGGGCATCAGGCCAAACAAGGAATGAAGCTGGGATTTCCCCTAGTGGAGAAGACTTTGGGGCTCAGGTAAAGTCTGAATGGAGCCACAGGGAGGGGAGGGCTCTGTGGAGGCAGGAACTGCTCCAGGCCCCCTCGAGGACATCCATGATGGTGGGACCCTGAGTTGTGGCCTTGAGAACCGCAGAGAGGGCCCCCGCAGCGGGCTCTGCAGTTAGGGGGCCAGGCTGCCCGGGTGGGAGGCATGTCAAGGACCCCTGGTACAGTGGGTGATCTGATGATAGAGGTGCAGGCTTGAGGCCATGCCACACCACACAGCAGCAGTCACGCCATCGCCTGGCCAGAGAACCAGGACATCCGGTGTCCAGAACACCACACCCACCTGGGACTCTGTGGAGGCAGAGGGAGGCCCTGAATGACTGGGGCTGATGTTCAGGCACTGGCACCAGCCCCAGCCTCTGTTTCATTAGAAAAGTCAAGAAAAGGAATTGTTCTCGCCGCTCAGGGTTATAGGGTGAATGTATGTCATTTCAGTCAGAAACTGCCCACACTTCCTGAGGCCTTGTCAGGCCTTGCACTGTCTGGCCAGAGACCCACAGCACCCTTGGGAGGAGGGCTTCTGTTGGTGGCCGGCAGCCCTCAGCATCTCTTGGCTTGGAGACATGTCACTCCAATCTCTGCCTTGGTCTTCAGACGGCCCTCTCCTTGTGTATGTGTGTCTTTGTTTTCTCTTCTTTTAAGGATGCAAGTCAAATTGGATAAGAGCCCACCCTAATCCAGTCTGCCCTCATCTTAACTCGATTTTACCTGCAAGGCCCTACTTCCAAGTAAGGTCATAGTCACAAATTCTGGGGGTTACGACTTCACCCTCTCTTTGGGGGGGAACTAATTCAATCCAAAGCACAGGCCTCAGAGTTTCCATCTCCAGGAGAAGGTCAGCGACACCAGCTGGAGGGGGGTATTTTGCTCTCTGCTGCAACCTCAGTGCCTAGAATAAGCACCTGGCACACAGTAGGTGCTCAGCAAATATTACTGAGGAAGCAAATCAATCTCAAAGGGCCTTCCTATTCCCAGGACGGGAACACGCCCTTATACATGCCCCGTGGCAGACACATGGGCCATGCAACGCAAAGCCACACCCAGACCAACCGCCCCCCAAACACGCAGGCGCCCTCCTCTCTGGCACTCATGACACAACAGCGCAGTACCCTAACAGCCCCAAGTGACACCCGCTCAGAAGCGCACAGGAGTCACAGTCCCTGCGGGGCCGAGAGTGAGTCGTGGCAGGCTCGTGGGCTCCATAAAGCCCTCCGGAGGCTACTCCTCATGGTGGCAGGGTGCCAGTGATCGTCAGAGCATCAGACATCCGTTCGGCATTTGTGACCCACCAGGGGCTGGGAGACAATATTCTGGAAGTCCTCATTTTATCTTGTAGTCAGTGCTGAACACTTCAAAACTCTAATTTTGTTATAATGTGCGAGTTAAGCAGGTGCCAGTGGGCCAGGCGGGCGAAGTGAGGGAGGGGAGAAGCCTGCAGGGAGGGCAGAGGGCGGGGGTGGGGGAGGGCGGAGGGGCAGGGCCAGCCCAGCCCAAGGACTTGAAACAGCAGTGGGCTGCGGTCCATTTGGACAGGATGCAGAAAAAAGCTGCTCCTGTGGTTACAAATGTTTCCTCAAGGAGGTGCCTGGTTGGGTGCCCCAGCCATGCTGAACCAGGAGCATGATGGGTGAGCACCTACTGTATACAAGACCCTGGGTTCAGCAATGCATAAGCAAGACCTCATCCAGTCCTCATGCAGCCCTGTGAGGAACCATCCCCATTTTACAGATGAGAAAGCTAAGTCTCAGAGAGGAGAAGGATGCGCAGGTTATTGTGTGGTGCTGGACTCCAAAGGCCAGGCTCTTCCTGTTCATCCCACTGCTGCCACCTGGCTTGGCACACCCATTGCCAAGGGTGTGAGGGGAAACCTGGCTTTGGGACAGACTTACAAGCCTGTGTTAGAAATCCCTCTCCTTGGAATTTGACACAACATTGTAAAATGACTATAACTCAATTAAAAAATGAAGGAAGGAAGAAAGGAAGGAAGGAGAAAGAAACAAAGAAATCCCCCTCCACAAGGTCACCATCTACTGAGCCACCATCTAGCCCTAGACCACCCACTGTGGGTGTCTTGCAGGTGAAGGCAGAAAATCCTAGACTGAGCTTGAACACTGGTCTCAGTCAATGACACTGACCATAGACACATTTACATGCGTTGGAAAGTTCCAAAACCTCTGGCTCCCCTGGTCCTCACCACCCTGTGATGGTGACAAGGTCAGTATCCTTGACCCCTTGCCACAACTGAGGCTCAGAGAAGATGTGATGGTGGAGCAGTTAGGCTACCAGCTCGAAGTCGGGCTCATCAGGATTAACCCTGGCTGTGGAGCTTGGACAAGAAACTCCTCTTCTCTGAGCACGGTTTTCTCATATGCAAAATGGGGCTCATAAGTCCAAAGAGATGATATTCACCAAGGTCTCAGCCCAGAATCTGGCCATTGGAGTCATCACTGAGTCATTGGCTGCTGTTATTTCTCTTATTATCATTAGAGGAACATTTCCCAGAGTTTTCAGCAAATCAACATCTTGGAAGCTACTCCCATCCAGGTCTGGTTGAGGCCACGGGGGAACTAGCAAAATGTGGTCAATAACTTGAGACAGATGCGCTCCAGCGGTGAAGAATGCTCTGAATCTAGCCCGTGGGGACAGTCTCCCCCCGTGGGGGCTCATGGCTCTGACAGCCCAGCGTCCCGGCTCTGCTGCCTGAAAGAGACACAGGGCAGGTTAGCTCGGCCTTTTAAGGGAGATTTGAGTTTTTCTCTCAAAATTTTTAATTCATATGCCTGAATCTGACTGAGCAACTCGACTTTCACAAATTTATCCTATAGAGACGATCAGATGTGTCCCCAGTGAATTATGTCCAAGGATGTTTACAGAAGACTGCAGGTAAGAGGGATAAGCCACCTACGTCCACATCCATCGGCAGGAGATTAGCTCAGTGAGGACCCCTCGGCCATGGAGTACCATGACGCCAATCCCACAGACCGCCAAGCGTATAGGAAGAAAAAGACAAAAAAGCCCAGGATGAATTTCTTTAAAAAAAAAAAAAGGAAAATTGAAAAACAATATGTATAGAATGATGACATATACAAGACTCTGTGTGTGTGTGTGTGTGTGTGTGTGTGTGTGTGTGTGTGTGTGTGTAAAACAAGGACGCCAGGAGGGACTGTCTGTTTCTGGTCTGACATGTAAAGAGCTTAGGAATTGCCACTTCATCCAAACAACAAATAAAAAGCTGGACAACCTGAAAACAGCAACAACTCTTAGATCCAGCAGAAAAGTGAGGTAACAGGGCTAACTGCTGCCTCCCAAACTGGAGAGACAGGCAGGCGAATACAGAAAATCATAACTTACCAGATCCGAAACCTATGAGCAGAAACCTCCATAGGTTTTCTACATACAACATCAAAGCATGACCTGTGAAGGAAGTTATTGATAAGCTGGACTTCAGTAAAATTTAAAATTTCTGGTCTGATAAAGACAATGTCAAGAGGATGAAAAGGCAAGCCACAGACTGGGAGAAAATATTTGCAAAAGACATATCTGATAAAGGACGATTATCCAAAAAATACAAAAAAACTCTTAAAATTCAGCAATAAGAAAATGAACAACCTGATTAAAAAATGGACAAAAGACCTGAAAGGCAACCCACCAAAGAAGATTTACAGATGGCAAAGGGAGTGAAAAGATGTTCAACATCTTACGTCGTTGGGGAACTGAAAATTAAAACAACGAGATACCACAATTCACCTACCAGAATGGCCAAAATCCAGAACATTGACAACAGCAAATGCTGATGAGCATGTGGAGACACAGGAACTCTCATTCATCGCTGGTGGGAATGCAAAATGGCAGTCGTTTTGGAAGAGAGCTTGGCAGTTTCTTACAAAACAAAATACACTTTTACCATATGATCCGGCAATTGTGCTCCTTGGAATTTACTCAAAGGAGCTGAAAACTTATGTCCACACAGAAAGCTGCACATGGACGTTTACAGCAGCTTCGTTTAAAATTGCCAATACTTGGAAGCAGCCAAGATGCTCTTCATTAGATAAATGGATAAATAAACAGTGGTACAGCCAGACAAGGGAATATTATTCAACTCTAAAAAGAAATGAGATACCAAACCATGAAAAGACATGGAGGAAACTTCAATGCATATTAAGCATATTTTTGAGGGAGTAATTAGGTTTACTTATTTATTTAATGGAGGTATTGGGCATAGAACCCAGGACCTCATTCATGCTAAGCATGTGCTCTACCACTGAGCTATACCTTCCCCCTTCAATGCATACTACTAAGTAGATGAAGCCCACCTGAAAAGACTATATATAAATGATTCCAATTATATGGCTATCTGGAAAAGACAAAACTATGGAGACAGTAAAAGAATCTGCGGTTGCCAGGGGCTAGGGAAGAGAGAGGGCTGAATGGGCAGAGCACAGAAGATTTTTTAGGGCAGTGAAACTGTTCTGCATGATACTACCATGGTGGATGCATGTCATCGTGCATGTGTCCAAACCCACAGAAGGCCCAACACCAAGCGTGACCCTAATGGAAATGATGAACTTTGGGTGATAATGATGTGTCAGTGTAGGTTCACCAATTACAACAAAAGTACCACTGCAGTGTAAGACATAGGTAATGGGAGGTTGTGGGTGTGTTGGGGAGAGGGGGTGTATGGGAACTCTCTGTACTTTCCACTGAATTTTGCTATAAAAACTGCTCTAAAAAATTAAATCCATTGATTTTTAAGAAGTCAGGAGGCAGAAGGAAGGAAGGCAGGACAGGAGGGGAGACAGAGGGAGGGAGCAGGGAAGAAAGGAAAAAAGGGCTGCCTAACCTCACAGTCCCAGAGAGAGGACTTCGCTCCTCAGAAGGCAGTGCCTCATCTGGATGGGACTCTTTTTTGGGAAAGGCCAGACCCCTGGGCATGGCTCAGATGGAGAAAGTTTAGAGAAAGAGAAATTTGGAGGGACTTGGTATAAGTGAGTGGGAGTCTGGGCATTTGGATGCAGAAAATTACAAACCTTTATTGAAAGACACTAAACAAGATCTAAATAAGGAAGAGAGAGGCCCTGTTCATGGATTGAAAGACTCGGTATTGTAAAGATAGCTGTTCTTCTACTGTGATCCAAATCAAAATCCCAAGAGAATTCTTTTAATGGTCCTTGACAAACTGATTCTAAAATTTACACAGAAATATACACAAAAATGGCCAAAATCTTGCTGAAGCAGACCAAGGTGAGAGAACTTGCTCTCTAAGATATCTAAAGCCCAGATACTGAAGCCAGTGTGGTGCCAGCACAGAGGTAGACTTGTGGTTCAACAGCAGAAACAGAACCATACACATATGATGCATGACAGAGATAACATTGCAGAGGAACTTTCCAATAAATGATGTCGGGACAATTAGACTCCCTACCACACACCATACACCAAAAGCAGTAATTAAAAAGGAAAAAAAATTGCTTAATTATTAATTAAAATTAAGCATTGTGCTACTGTTTATGAAAATATCCTACAAATCAACAAGAAAAAGACAAACATACAAAAATAGGTAAGCGGCGTCAACAGGCACGTCACAGAAGTGAAAACTCAGATAATCAGTAAACACTTGTGAGACATGCAACCTCATTAGGAAACGTGGAGATTCACATTAAGGTCACAATGACACAGCATCATCAAACCACTAGGTTGGGAAAAAATTTTACACACCAAATGTTGACAGGGACGTGAAAGTGTAAAACAGCACAACCCCTTTGGAAAACAATTTGACTTTCCCTAGGAAAGTTTAAGAAAAGCGTATACCCGATGCCAGCAGTTCCACTCCAGAGAAACCACCGCATGTGTGGACCTGAGGGAGCAGAGCAGCACTCTCCCCAGGGGGCCACAGTGACCTTCCTGTGCCTCCACTTCCCCCAGGCCAGGCTGGGTGAGTTCATCTCCAAGGACCTTCCTGAGCCAGTGCTTGGGGGGAAGCGTTGATTCCCTACCCACCAATGGTTCTTCCTTCTTTAAGTGGCTTCCCCAAGGCTCCCCCAAATCCCCAACTTGCCCCACACCTTGGGGCAGCACAAGCCCACCGTTCTATGTTGCAAATTTACTTCCCCCTCTCTAACCTCTAGAGGAGGCATGGACCTCAGCCTAGACCCAAAGGCAATTTCCTCCCTCTTAGACCTCTACTTCTCCTCTATAAAATGGGGCAGTGACAATTCATGTCCCATAGGGTGTTTGGGAGGACTCAGCAGGGGCTGGGAGCAGTCACTCTCTGTCCTCAGGAGGCACCCCTCCCTTCTGTCTTACCCAGACCTCCACTTCCCCCATGGTCCCCCCTTCAATCTGTGCCTTTCTCCCACCTATTCAACTCACCTTGACAGAAGCCCTTGCCCATCTCCAGCCCATGAAGTTCTCTCCCTCCCTTCCCTAAGCTTCCAATCTATTGGCACATAACAAATATTTCCCAAGAGCTCACCATACAGAAGGTGTCATTTTTGGTGTTGGGAGAACTCTGGGGAACTCAACAGCCCCATTCCCCAATGGAGAGGTCACTCAGACAGGGGTGTGGAAGGAGAAAGGGAAGGAGATCATCCTGTAACCATCTTCCCCTCAGTAACCAGCATGGTGCCTGGCACATAGTAGGTGTTCAATGAACAATGGTTGAACATCTAACCAAACAACTGAGATGCATTCAGATCACCCACACTCAGGCATCTAGGCTGCTGTACGTGTGTTTTGGGGGACACGCACTTCTAAGCACACATGCATGTGCCCGTGAACCCTGACATGTTAAAACCACCTGCACACACAGCCAGTCCCAAAGCCTGGGCTGGCTCTAGCCAGCATCCTCACGCACATGAACGCTGCCACCAGCACAAAGCTCATTTATTTTGATTTATGAATATTAAAAAAATAAACCTGAGTGTCTTCCTGGGGATTCTGTGCTCCTGACACGGGTCCCCATGATATTGCTTTTCGCTCCTGGTTACCTGAAATTAGCAGAGTAATTCGGAATCTGCATCTTTATTTAAAAGAAAAAAACTGTAGATGCAGAATTATAAAAATTTAATATGCTCCCAGGAAAATGAAAAATGAGAGGTTGTGATCTCGTCTAACACTTTCAAATGTGTTTATTAATTCATGTTTTAAATCATAAGTTTCATTCGGTGAAAGCCATGCACAGCAATAAGCCCGTTTTAAAATATTAATGAATAAACAATATTTCTCTATTGAAATATAACATGCTTCTTTGAACAATGGACCACCAGTAATAAATCAAAACCAGGAGAAAATTGCATTTCATATTTAATACAAGTTGAACTCTGCCTTTTTATAAATGATATCTTTTTTGTTTAATTGGCGTCAGTTCAGATCTAGCAGATTGCTAATAAAATTCTGGATTTCCATATTTAATGATGCGTACACTTTCTGCTGAAATTTTACCAGGAAAAAAGGATCAGCCTTTTATTATCTCCTGAGATGGTGGTAAGAGGTGAAGCCAAGGCCTTAGTCCAGCCATGAGGGCTGAGAGGGAGCAGGTCAGAATAGGGGTATTGAAGAGGCCGAATCTCCCCCAGGACCCTCACTCAGCAGCTGACATCCCCTGGTTACCCCTCTGCTGACCAGAGGTAATCATTCCAGCCAGAGGAGCCAGAGACTAGACGTGCCCTTCTAGGCTGGGTCATGTGTAACAATAACACCAGTGAGAGGAGAACTCACCCCATCCCCCAGGCCAGGCACTGTGGGTGCATCAATTTATTCATCCTTACAACATCCCTACGAGGAAGGCAGGGACAGAGTCTCCCCATTTTACAGATGAGGAACCTGAGGCCACACGGAGAGGGCAGTGACGTGCCCAAGGTCACACACAGCAGGTAAGTGGCAGAATGTGGCCTGACTCTTCACACCACCTAATGCTGCTTTGAAGGAGAAGAGTCAGCCTGTGCAATGAGAACAGTGGCCTCAGCCCCTGTCACGCACAGGGCACATCACCTGTACCAACTGGCTTGATCTTCCCAACAATGCTGGGAAGCAGGTGCTCGGCAGCTACGGAAACTGAGGCCCTGGGAGGTTATAGGACTTGCCCGAGGACACATGGCCAGTGCCCGGCAGAGCCGGGATTCAGCCCCGGGTGGTCTCACTCGAGAGCCCAAACTCATGAATGCTAAGTCATGGTGCTTTCCTGGCCATGGGCACCCCAGAAGCCATGGGCATCTGTTTCCATCTCTCCGATGGGGCCAGTACCACTTGGCTGGCGGGGTGTGGCTCCTGGCAGAGTACTTAGTGAGTCATCAGGGCTGAGGGATGGGTGGGCTTCTGTCATGGGGCTGGGTCTCCAGGCTCGGCAGGGCCACACTGCCGGCTGTTTGTTGGCCTGAAGTGCCACTGGACAGAGCAGCTTTCCTGAGGGTGTCCCTGGGGTCCTGGGCCCCTGGGGAGAGAAACCAATGGCTCTGATGGGGGAAAAGACTGGCATCTGCCCCCTTCTCTGCCCAGTTCCCGCCTCAGGCTCACCAACAATGATCTTGCCCACCGTGATGAGAAAGAGACATTGACAAGACAGCCAGGCACAAAGGGTGAAAAATGTGGGTTTTCGTTTCAGAAACACCCAGATGCATGTTCTGTCTCCTTGTGTCTTTGGACAAGCAGCTTCAGCTTCCTCATCTGTAAAATGGAGAGGATGATAGGACTTTCCTCATGAGGCTGCCATGAGCATTTGAGGAGAAAGCCTGGGAACGGAGGGAGCTAGCCTCCACTGTGGCACCTCTGATGTTTCTGCTCACCATGCCGTCGGCCTTTGTGCATGCTCTTCCCCTTGCCTGGTCCTCCCTCCCCTGAGCCCATACCCCTCACCCACCTCATCTTCCTGATCCTCTTCCTTAGGTCTCTGCTTGGACATTCAGGAGGGGACAGAAAATACTACACAAGGGAGAAAGAAGCACCTGGCTCCATGGGAGGACACAGTGGTCTGGGCTCAGCCTTGAAACACAGGCATTCACCAGGGAGACAGTACAGAGGGATGTTCCAAGAAGAGAGAAGGAAGAAACAGGCTCAGGGATGTTAAGGCCTTCACCCAAGGTCACACAGCTGGGAGGAGGCGGTGCGAGGGTTCAAACTGTCCCTGGAGGTGAGACCTGCTCACACCCAGAGTGGGCTGTGTGGGCAGTGGGCTAAGCAGCATGGAGCCTGGGATTGGAGAGGTGCCTACAGGGCACAGGTGGACACGTATACAGAGCGGCCCCGGCCTTGTGCTCAGCACTGCATGTGCATCACGACAGCCACCGTCTCCAGTCTGTTTCCTCCATTAGTTGTGGTGCCAGGCCCAGCCTGGCAGGAGCAGAGGGCTCTTCCTGTCCCTTGCCCCCAACTTCATGATCCCTAGACACGGAGAGGACCACACACCATCTGTGACACACGTCCTGTACACACCACAGGCCACATTCAAGTGGCCAGGGCAATGGAGGCACAGGCAGGAGGGCTGCAAGCTCTAAGGAATTTGGGGGGATGACTTCCCTGGCCACCTCGCCCCAGAAAGGGACCTCACCCTGGAGGGTCTCCTTCCCCCACTGCAAGTTCACAGGAGCCTCCCTTTCCGTCCCACTACGAGGGGCTGCTGAAACGTGTCACATGAGGCCTGCACAGGGCGAACTCCAGCTCGTGAGAGACCTTGGGCAGGGGGTGTCACCTCTTTGCACCTCAAATAAGACAACGTATAGAAAGTACCTGGTTGAGGGCCGTCACAGGAGGTGCAGCTGGCAGCCCATGAAGGTCCCTTTCTCGTGGCACCAACGCACATTTTACACCTGAAACGCCTCATCTGGGAGACTTGCCCTGTCACATTTCCCGCACAGGAAGGACGCTGCTCTCAAGCCCCGCCCCCCGTCCCCCACTTCCGGTCAGGGGCTGCCGCCGCCCCCACCGCCGCCGTTGCCGGCTCAGGGCGACAGAGAAGTTCTAACCTGGTCTGCAAGGCCACCAGGGCCGCTGCCCTGAGTGCCTCCCGTGCTGTGTACCTCCACGTGGAAGCCTGACACCTGCCCAACGTGTCGCTTCTCAGGTACTTGGACTCCGAAACTTGTGAACGAGCACGTATTGGCATGGAAGCACCGGTGCCCTCGTGCCTCTAACCGGAGGCGTGGACAGACCCCTTAGCCCACAATTGGGTGTTTCGGGTGGTTTCCTGCTGTTATTCTCTTTGACCCTGTGAACGGGTTCTCGTCTCGGGGTTCAGAAACCTACCCGCCTCTCCAGAACCCTCACCAAGCGTTTGCTTTCTGAACTAGGACTAGGCTCAGGATCTTGGCCTCTCAAAGGGGTGGGGCCTGACTTCATTCAGCTCTGGGTTTAGATCCCAACCCATTGCTTGCTCCAGAAAAGGTACCTGGTGAAATCTAGCAAATCAATCAAATCAACACATTTCACCCAATTTGAAAGGAGACACAGGAGCTTTGGGGCCTGAGTCATGCCCCAGTTTCCTTAGCTATGAAGTGAGGATGCTTCTTCCCCCCAACCGCAAGAGGTACTGAAGTGCAAAGAGGGATTGTGTGCAAGTGCCTCAATTAGCTTCTGGAATAGGAATTGCTATTTTATTGAGGCCTCCCCAGAATAAAGCCTCATACTGACATCTTCCCTCAAGGGTTGCCAGTCATCGTGTGAATCTCCAACAAAAACTGTTATGTGCTTCTCTCCGTAGGCTAGCCCGAGATGAGACCTGAGATGGTCCTTAGAAGAGTGTACTTCTGGACTTAAAGATGTATTTGTGTGTGCATGTGTCTGGTTTCCAAAAGGATATTCTGCAAATCCACATAGCATGGATATTATTTTATATACAAAGATAAAAAAGGCTGACCATAAGCTAATTGGATCATGCAAAGAACTACTTAGCCATGGGAGAGATTGCTACAGGCAGGCTGAGAGCCGGCGTGAGGGAGGACAGCTTTGGAGGGCAATCTATTTTATAAAGTTTACTCTCGCTGTCTAACTGCCTCAAGATTAATGGGAACGGTGGCCCTAGACCTTGTTTTGCCTGGCTCTACCAACTTAAATAGTACAACAGTTGTATTTATCAGAGACAATTTGCTGCAACTGATTAACATTAATCTGATTTCCTGTGAGTCAATTTCCTTGAGATATAGTAAGCAGGCCAATTACCTGCTATTGACTTCTTTTATTATAAAGATTTAGGTATTAGCGACAGACGTACATGTAAATTTATGGAATTTCAGACAATTTGAATAAAACAAAAACAAAGTTTAATCGAGTTAAAGGATTTCTAGTTAGCTTTACATGTCATAAGTTTAGAGTTTCCAAAGCTATGTAAAGAGAAGTTGCAGGCTTTTTTTATTTTAACAGTATCTGAAGCCCACTCTTTTCAGACAAACTTTTGCTTGTTCTTAACTGCTGTCTCACAGAAGTTATGGAAAGAAAGAAGTCAATGTGACAAGACAGATTATTATTTAAAAATTACCAAACAGGTCTTTTCATCTAACAAGGGCTAGGTGCATCTTTAGGCCAGGAGCATGTGAGCTGCAAGGGCACACAGACCTGGGTTCCCAGCATGGGCCCTTGTGCTCCTCGGTCTTGGACCTTGTGGCATTTGCTTAACTTTTACGAACTTCAGTTTCCTAACCTGTGACAGTGGTGATCCATTTTCCTTGCAGTGTTCTTAGAGCGGAAGTATCACGTGAGGACACGTGATGACGGTCCCACAGCCACCCAGCAGCCTGCGCAGAGGGCAGTCAGCCACCCCGGCCTCACCTGCATCTCTGAGCCCCTCCCCACAGGCCACATTTTGACTTGCTCAGGCCAGCTTCTGGCCAGGCTTTCTCCTCGGCATGTACTGCCTGGCTCACGTGCTGGGCTAAGAAACTGCATCAACATTGCATCATGAAAGCAAAAAGTTTATTCATGTTTGAAACTACATATAACTACCACGAGGAAGACTTTTTCAATCCAGGGTGTAATCCAGTTAGAAAGGAACACGAAACGTTTTTAATACATTAGAATCACCGCCACAAATTATTTTCATGACTCAATCAGTTTCAGAATCGCATACAATACAAAAAGAGAGAAAGGAGGGGGCCCCATTACACAGGGTGAAATATACAGTACTGAATACTGAAATCTGAATGCATCACAATTAGTTGCCGCTTTTTTTTTCAATGATTAGTAACAAGATGAAGAACATTCAAAATGTTTCTCAGTATTTACAACAGTTTTACTGATCCTGTGTTAATTTAAGACCCAATGTTTCCACTCTCGGTTTTTTAAAAGTTGCAAATGCAACCCGGATTTTTCTTTTAAAAGATTACAATGTACATTACATTTTATGAAAGGAAACAAAGAGTTAATTACAAGATGCAAAAAGATAAGAAAGAGACAAACTACAGCGTGAGTATTGTTCAGAGGTAGTAAGTGAGCACTCTAAGCTACAGAACATGTTGAAATTCTATTGGTTTGTATGAGTTCGCATGAGGTAATAAAGCTGTGTTTTGATTGGTGAGATGTATAAATACTCTTTTGCTACACTATATACAACACTCCAGAGAGCAGGGCCTGTGTCGATGCCCAGAGGACGTAGCAAACCTTGACAAGTCTGTGCAGCACCCAGCGCACACCGTAAAACCCCAGACAGATCTCGTGTTCACCTCTATCAGCAGCAAGCATCTTCATCTCTCAAAATAATCTGGATCCATAATTTAATTACCGAGCAGACTCTGGGCACTGGTGCTTTCAGAGAGAGAAAAGATGCTACCGGTCTCTGATCTAATTACAACATAGGAGATCGCAACACAAGTGTGACGAGGAAGATTCTTAAACACAACCATCATTAACAGTTAGCCAAACAGCTCCTTTATTCCAACTCCATTAGCGATAAGAAAGAAGGACAATCAAAGTCTGCGATGGAAATATGCAAGAAGTTCAATTTAGGTGAGGTGAGTCTTTGTATCTGCTTTAACGATTGAGGTTTAGCATATATTGTACTTTTTACCCTTAAGGCCAAGTAATTGGCAAGTGAGAAACCATTCATGTCAAATATTGATAATAAATTATGATAAAATAGCTACAGGACTGTCAACAATGTTAAATCTTGGCCTAATTGGATAAAGTGCTTTTTTTTTAACATTGTGTGTTTTTAAGTATAAATACAAATGATTATGATTCCTTAAAAAACAGATTTACCAAGTTCTCTAATAAGACAAGGTTTTACAGTAAAGCTGTAGATGGTGGGCTACAAAAACGCTTTCCTTTTCCTCCTATTGCTCTGAATGCACTTATCAAGGCATGTCAGCTCAGGGAAAAGTGTTGCCAGAGATTAGTTAGAGGTATCAGAGTGCACACTTCCTGGGCCTTCTGTAGGAGAAGTCACAGAAGATGGAGTTGTTGCGTCCTGCCAGCCTCCATTAGCCTGAAAGGAGAAACACAGTTCAACGGGTGCACGTCTACATATTCATTCTACTCCCCAATTTAAAATACCCAGATGACAACATGAGAGCAAAGATGCATTAGCAAAATGTATTTTCTAAACCCACTTTGGCAGGAGTTTGAAGCATGTGTTAAAGTGGGATTAAATGCATGTAAAACAAATCCATCCTACCAAGTAAAGACTTGGCAATAAATCAGCACGCTGAGGAGGGCTTCAGCTGGTCTCAAGCTGGCACGAAGCTTGGCCTTTGATTTGCTGGTAACAATCAAGTGACTCAAAAAAAAATCTTGTAAGAAGGGAGCAGTGGAGAAGCTCCGTGCAATGCTTTGGCAAGACCTCGGACCCCGCGTCGTATAAACTTCAGCTCAGCTTAATCCTCATTTCCACAGAGAAGAAGCTGCCCGCCCTCTTTCTATACACACCTGACAGCCAGTTACTCTAACCCTTGGAAAATGAAGGCCAGAATCTCCCTCCAAACAGGATCTTGCAGAATGAAAATGCATGAACTGTGGAGGAGCACACACTATTCAAATCCAGATTCCAATTATCTGTGAGTGGTGCTCCCACTCGGGCTGCTGCAGCCGCTGCTCGCGTGCCGCTGGCCCTGCCTGCCTCGGCCGGCATCGGCAGCAACAGTCCTCAGAAACAAATTTGCCTTATGTCTTGGCCTATAGAGGCAATTGCTGAAATCAATGTCTGATCAGATTTCTGCTGTGGCAGACAGCTTGTCGCTACATATTTTTATGTCAGTCAAGAAGAGGGAGGTGCTGGGCTTTTGAGTTGGGGAACACTGAGTGGAAGTGACGGGGCGGGCTTTTCTGGAGAGACGGCGAGGGTGAGCTGGCTGACACCCAACGCCTGCGGCCCAGACCAGCCTCGTGCTTACTGCCCCCAGACCCGGACCTCCCGCACCAGTGACCCCCCCACACCCGCCTGCAACTTGTCCTGTGAGTCCATCCAAAATGTCTTTTTTTAGGCCTGTGCCACTAGGCTACTGAGAACTCTGTCTAGATTCCTCGCCCAGTGTTGGGCTGGGAATTTTTCCTTCTCCCAACGTGTTGTTCTTTGAGAACCCCTCACCCCTGTCTTCTGGTTGACTACAGGGTCCTGCATATGAAGCACCTTTCCTCCCTCTAGAACCACAGAGAAATAGCAGGAGTCGGGGTAGGGGGACCAAACAACCGCACAGACATGACCAGAGCCAAAGGGAAAAGGATTTTCCATGCTTGAGGCAGAACAAATTCAGGTGAGGGAAAAATAATGCTATGGCAGTGTATCTTCAATGCCAACTATGCGGGGTGGGCGGTGACAAGCGTGTGTGTGTTCGTGTGGACTCGAAGAAATCCTCTTCTCTATCTAAAAGGCAAGCTGTTCTCACCCCTCAGGTATGAAAATCTACTTAGAAAAAGAAAAACTCTTACACAGATACAAGTCTAAAGATATTCCATCTGAAGTAAACATCATTCCTCTTTTATCCAAATTTATAAACAACAAATGTACAATATTTTTACCCAGCGTGGCAGCTGGAGGAGAGGTTGTCAGCAAGCATTCTTTTTTTCAAAATAAATTAATCCTTACTCTGGTGGTTTGAGATTATGCACTGTATTATACAACAGCGCCTTATCAAGCCTCATCAGTGAAGATGGAATTCATGTCTGTAAAATGCTGCAGGCAATCACAGTTTCATATTTTATCATGTTGATAAGGATATCGCACATTCTCTGAAGCATTTCAAAACACTTAAATGAAAAAGGAGAAATGCAACTAAAAGGCTTTTTATATGGTTTGTTGTGGGTTATTATGAGTTATTTATAAACCCAAAAAGAAAGATTTGACATTTCAAATGTAAAAGATTTGAGTATTTAATGGTCCTTTTTTCCTTTTACAATTGAACATCCTCAATCACTTTTTAAATCATTAATATTTACTCTCGCAGCAAGCTATGGCCCCAAGAAGGGAGAATTTTGTCTCTGTTCTTCCTGACTCTACTACCCAGTGCTGGGCAGTTGGTTTCCTCCCTGGTCTGGAGTCTGAGTCTGTCCACCCTCCACCCCAGGACCCAACCCCCCAGCTCCCTGTCAGGCGCGACGTGTTTGCTATTTTCCATCCATGTCAGGGTGTTAAGTTTTGGTCACCTGGTTACAAAAGTTAAAATTATTTCCCCCACAATTAAAAACTGAGAGGCCATTAAAAACGCCGAACGTGTTTTGCATCCCACAGTGACAATATGGCAAGTTGCTCTTACAAACAGAATTCTTTGTTTGGCCTGGCTTGTTGATCTGTCTGGGGCCCGCCTCCCCTTCACCTGAGCTGTGTTTAGGAATTTTTCCTGCTGCTCTAGTCTAAGATAAATGACCTGTTTTCTACCTTCTCCCTGGAACACAGCACGGCCAGGAGGAGATGGCATCTTAATGGGCTGATGCTTAGATCTCTATCGATGACAGAGCGCCAGCCACTCTGGGCCTCTGAGAGGATTTCTGGCGGCATAAAGGTAATATCAGTGTTTAGGTTCATAAAATAAAAGTACAGTAAAGATGCTGCCTTCCCCACCGGCCAAAAAGATGAGAAGCCAAGTCAAGTGGCCATTAATTTATTGATTGGTCACTGTTTACCTGGTGCTGTTCCTACAGCTCTTCGAATCTGGTTCCCCCAGAGTACTCACATTTAAATTATGTGGACTGTACAGTGAATTTCCTCCAAGGCCATCACTGTAGCCTCCCGTCTGATTGATAACATGACGGAGGGTATCCACCTAGTAGTGAGACGAAACAAAATTCATCATCCCAAATCTATTAAAACATCATCACTTACAAAAGGAAACAATTTGAATTATGTGTGCCATGAGGGTTTAGCATCTTGAATGAGAGACAAATTTATCAATCAAATGTGACTGGCACAATTTCAAAAATTCTTTGCATATTTAAACTCACACATCTTTGTTTTTCATGCCAGCCAAATAATAACATCTTCACGGCAATGGAAACTTTTCATCTACACAACCAAATGTGTGTGGCTGTGGGTGAAAACTACTCATAAATACGTATTCTCTCTCACACACACACCCCTATGTGCATAAAAACAAGTAGCTGCTCTCCATTAAGAGGATGAGAAAAAGCGTTGAACGTGGAATATACTTTAAGAACTCAGGTTTTTGTATTCTGACTTTAAAAAAACACAGAAATGAAACAGAGTAATATGTATTTTAAATCATACACACACTGGCACACACAATTTTTCTGTTCTACTTTGTAACAAAAGTAATACCCACCCAACCCCTCTCCATGAGCTCAAGCCAGAGCCGAATGCATTCACAAAGTGTATCAGGTTTGAATCATCAAAAGTCACTGTTCACTTGACCTCTCATTAAATTAAATGGTGGGGCAGTTGTGTCACGTCTGGAAGCACCCAGCACAGGTTCTGCATGGATGTGCAGACCACTTCCATGGGATGAGAGTCAGGAGTTTTGAGCCCAAACCCTGCCCTGCTAGAAAGGCCCCAGTTGGGGCATTTCTCCTACCTGTGATTGCACATTGGCTCCGACTTGGGACCCTTGGTAAGAATCCCCATTCAGACTCTGCATGTTCATGAACATGTCCCCAGAATTTGGGAGGTTAAAAGAACCAGAAGAACCTGGAAAGGAAAGAGTTAAGTAGCTGAATAACAGAGAGCTACACACATAATCCTCAAAGACCCAGAGGCAGGGAGAGGAGAAAAGGTACAGAAGGGAAAGGTTGTGTACAATGTAAAGCATTTTCAGATCTAGGACAATGGAGCATAACTCCAAGGAGTTAGGTGCTGTGATTCATTGTGCATCTAGGAGAGTCCTACCAATGGGGAAGCCCATATATGAAACAGAGAAAATCAAAATAAACAGAAAAACACCCAGCAGCTGGCCTGGAACCACCCCCTTGTTTTCATTTACCTCCAGGACTTGGTCATTAAATGAGCCCTTCACCATCATTCACTGTCACGGTGGACAATTACCCAGAGAAGAAGCATTTCTCAGAAGCTCTCTTTTAGCCATGCATTCTGCCTAACTTTCCTTTCATCTGTTTTCATGTTCCATTAAAAAGAGCTTGGGGGTGGTATGGGGGGGAAGGAGGAAGACAACGAAACAAAACAAACAAAAAAAAACCCCACTTTCTGAATTTTAAAAAATATATGTAAAGTATCTCTTAGAAAGGCCCTTTGAATTCCTTTGCAAGTCCAGCTGTTTGGACGAGCTGCACATCTTTCATTGCTACTCAAGTTCCCTGCTATTTTAAGATGTTTCCAACTCCATCAAAAATGCCACATGAAAATCTTCCAAAATATATTGCATGAGGAGCCAAGATACTGCATCCAGTACTAAGTACCATACCCCTCACAGCCAACCACCTACCGAGCCTCCAAGTCAGCACTGTTGCTAAAGAAATGCTGCGGACAGCAGACCAGTCTGCAGCTACAGCAGGTGGAAAGCATCGCTGTACCAACAACCCCAGCATTCCAGCTGCGCGACTCAGCAAAAGGTGCCTTCCCCACTTGTGCTGTTTCACTCATCCTTTGACAGACCCCCATGGACTTTAATACGTGGGAAAAATGTAGTTAAAATCATCACTAGTGATAGTACACTGTCTAACTGCTGAATTAAAAACCACTACTAAGGGTGGAAAGCTCCAGAATCTACTAGTGGCGAGTGGCACTCACTACGAACAGTGGGTCTACAGGCTCTGGCCGTCCTCCCATTCACCCATCCCTAGAACAGGTCTTCATTTTAATATAAATCTTCCTTTACAAATCCACTGTGTCCTCGGCATGGCTCTCGTTTCCTGGCCTGTGGGACAGGGCTTTGGGCATAAGGCTACCTGAGCCGAGCAGGGAGTGAGCACCCGTACGCACCAGAGTTTGGCGTGGTGGGCGAGTTGGTCTGGTTGTTCTGCACAGCGGCAGCCACTGCGTGTGCAGCCGTCACGGCTGTCTTTGCAGCATAGAGGTTGGCTTCCTCCTGAAACTTGCCGATATTCTTCTTGTACCGGATTCGTTTGTTGCCAAACCAGTTGGATACCTACAAATCACAGGGACATGAGTGAAGGGAAGCAAGGTTCAAAGGGGGAAAAAAAGTCAAACTTCCAATAATAACTGTTGGACACTGAAGGGAAACTTTGGGAGACACTCAGCTCTGAACGTTTGATCACATCCTGGGGATAATGCAGAATTGGGTAGAGCCTCACTTGCTCTTTTTGGCAAACCTCTCAACACTCTTGGAGTAAGACTGCCTCTTGGAGCTGGCCCCAGTAACACCAAAATGGCTGGGAGCACTGCTCATAAAAAATATTCAGTTGGCATATACCAATTAGTATATAATGATTAGTCACCCCAAAAGGAGCTGAAAAACTAAACAAAACATTTCTCAAGTTAGGTCAATAATAAGAAATAGTTGAGAAAGAATGACTTATCCTTTTGGGGTCTGGAACAATTTTGGCAGCTGTACAGTAGAATCATGTTTGGTCTGCTGAAAAGAGTAACATCCATAAATAATGGATGAAAAACCCCTTTGTCTCCTTCCTTAGAAGACACTGTACGTCTGCCAAGATGGCTGCTCAAGTTCTGCCAGTTAACATATGAGAAGGTCACAACTTGAAAACTCGAGCAATTCTAATAAGGTCAAAAGCAAACACAGAATCATCGGCTGATTTCATCAGGTGGAATACACTTATTTCTTTTGCAAACTACTTATGATGTCAACCAGGGCAAATGGAAGAGATTTCTAAGGAGATCTTGGCAATAGGCAGATTTCATCACTTTTCATTGACAGCAAAACTTCAGCCCAAGACTCACTGCTTATAGTTACACAGAGTGTTCAGGCACCTGTGAGCTGAATTATATAAAGAAGCAGCTAAAACCCACACAGCAACTTATAAATAGGTACCCACTGCTACATTAAAGGCTCTGACCTCTCTTGTTAAAGTAACAGTTTAAAAATACTTTTTAATAATTTCTTAATAATCTATTAAAAGGGCATGTTGCTGTGGTATCAGGCTGGGTGGGTCACTGTTTCATCCTGAACAGCTATTTAGAGACCCTGAGGGAAAATAAGGAGTGGTATGAGCCCTCCAACCCAATTTACACCAGTGGGCATGCTGGTTGACCATCTCTGCCAAGTCTTTAATTGCTTTGGAAGCAGCACTCTCATTCTTCAGACTATGGCACTCATCCTTCCAGAGAAAGCTAGAGAGCCCTGGAAGGGAGCCGCGCGAGGAAGACAATGTTGGCCTGCTGCTGCCCACATGCTGTCCCATCCTAGGGAGTCGCTGTGAGCACATACGTGCGCACACACATCCGCCAGCCACTAGCTCAAGACCTGTGCTGCCGTCACGAGCGCAGGTTCAGGCAGAAACAAGCCAAAACTCATCAGGAAGCAAATATGTGCAGATCAGGCCTTCCGAGCCGTTTCTGTTTCACCATTATTCTCCCTCGTGAAGGATGAGGCGTGTCCCTTTCTCCTTCATTTCAAACAGTAGTGGCTATAGTAATTATTTAATGAGCATCTCCGTGCACCGAGCATTACGCAGAGCCCTTTGCCTACGTTTTCTCATGTAATTGTCACAATCTCAAGGGTAGGTGGCTGACTGAGATGGTCACACAGGTATCACACCTGCCCCAAATCCAATGGCCTTCTCTAAGCAGTGTCTGATACCTGTAATCACCACCCCTCCTTCTGAAAGCACTTTCTTTGCATGGTGTCTGTGACATTATGCTCCTGTTTCTCCTCCTTCCCTGACACACCAGGGTGTGTGTGTTTCTCCAAGACTCAGCACCCGGCCCTCTTCTTTCTTCCTGAGCAATCTGATCTCCATTGAAGACTTCAGTTATCGTCTCTGTGAGTGACTCCCAGATTTCCATCTCTATCCCTAACTTCTATGAAGAATTTCAGTTCTCATTTTTTAAGACGTTCCTTATAAATGTTCTGTCGCAAGTTGCAACTCAATAGGTCTGAAATGGAATTCATATGTCCTTTAAACCTGTGCCTCCTTCTCTGTTTTCTCTTTGTGTTCATGACATCTCTGCCACCAGAGATGTACTCACCATGTCACAAAGTCCCTGATTCCACTGCAGATAGTTCTGATGGATATACAGCTCTCCATCCAGAACCAAGATCTGGTTCCTTTCCATTTCCACTCATTGGTCTCAGTTCCAGTGTCTACACTGTCACATTATTAGGCTCTCAAACAGCCCCAAGGGACCTGAGTCCACCCTGCCACTGGCTTTCTCTGCCCTCCCATCTTTGAGCCCCAAATGCTTGCGGCAGGTGCGCATGATAACTGTACAGGACGTGGTAGTGGGAGGAAGAGTCGGGAGAGTACACCAATGAGGAGGCAGTGAGGGCCCGAGCCGGGCAGAGCGGGAGTTGTGGGAAGGGTGGATGTCATAGAGGAGGAATAGGCAGAATTGGCCACTGCCTCACTGCAGAGGTCACAGGAGAGGGAGAAGCCAAGACGACGCTGATGTGGAGCCCAGGCCCCCAACAGGGTGGAGGCAGATGCTCTGGGAGGGACTTGTGCACCAGGAGAAGGCAGCCCCAGAGAATATTAAGATCCATTCCCATACCAGAATCATATGACTCTAAAAACAAAAGTTCTGAATTAAGACTGCAAAATGACCCTAAAGGTGGTCACTCAGGCTGTTTGTCAAGGCGAGTTCTCGTAGACCCCCGTCACCTTTCACAAGCACATCCTCGGCTAAAGAGACAGACATAGAGAGCTGGTTCACAAAAACCTCCTTCAAGATACAGTATCTCTCTAGCCTGCCTGATTCAGGCTGTCAGGCCTTTGAAAGAGTTAAATATTGAATATATCTATAGTGCAAAGGGAGATATTCCTGGTTGAGAGGGAATTTGGCATTTCTTAAGTATAATTAATGAAAATTCCCCAACTCTGAATTTAGCAACAAAGGCCCATCTTAGAATTCTTTTCTTCTAAACAATTCTCGGTTGGATTCTGTACTTTGTAGTTAATATTACCTTGACAATCAGAGAAGCTATAATACATTAATGAAACCTAGCCTGGAAAATCAGATTACAGCTTTATTAACAGTTTCATAATTGAGGAATCTCTGTACCATCGAAGGTCTCATCTCCAGATATGTAAGAATCCTGTGTTTATGCATACCCCTGGACCAATCAAACAACAGTCATCACTAATAAAGGTTTATTTAATTCTCACAGTAAAATTTTAATATCACCAGCAGCCTGGGGAAGCTTTAGCAAGTGGATTTGCTTGACATCAGATCGTTTCTATTCTGCTAGTCCCAATACTTCTTAATCTTTAATATCAAGGCAATTAAAATTAATGGCCACTCATCTGAAGCTACTGTGGGCAGTGTTTCCTTGACATCAATTGTTTGATGGGATTACCTAGAGGTTAAACTAACAAGCAAGGTTTAATTGGAAGCAATGAAAGAAGCAGTGATCATACGTTATGTTTAACCTGCATAACCACATCTAAATGAATATCTAAAAATGTTAAACTATTTCTCAAATTAAAATATGCACGTCACATTCTGATATCACAGATTTGGGTATTGCAGCAATCAGCTATTAAGACCACACTGCTGCAACTTAGATCAGTGTAATTAATGTATAAATCGACAACTAAGTTCAGGAATTTTTTTCACCTTTTAAAAACAGATGGATACAATTAGTTGCAAAAGTCACCCAGCACCAAAAGCGACAGAGCACAGGCGGCCCCCTCCTACACAGGGCTCGCAGTGGAGCCAGGCTGTCTACACCGGCACTATGAGGGCAGAGCCTGTTCTGTCTCTGAACTGGAACGGTCTGTACGTTGGTCCCAGAATAGAAACACAGGCAGGAAATTGGTGGAGAGAAAGGGAATACCCTGTCCTGTGCTTCTCTTTTGAGCCACATATCAAGGATTCATGACTCTGGACTGCGCAGAAGGCAAAGGGCCAGGCAAGAATTTTAAGATCAATTAAAAAAGGGAATAAAATCACAAGTACTCTCCTCCTCCTACTGATGTTCACTGCCACCAGCTCCAGACTGTAAGCCTTTGGCAATCAGGGGAATGACGAGCGAACATTCCCCTGGCCGCTGACTTTCCAGGGCCCTTCTGCAAGGCCAAGAAGCGGCTGGAAAGGCTCCTGTTCTCTCCCATTTACTACAGTAATGTATTTCCCCGGACTCAATTCAGCTGCAGACTGCCAACTACTCTTAAAAAGTAAAATGTTTAAAAATGTGGAATCTAAAAAAGACAAACTCAGAGAAACAGCGTAGAGTGGTGGTTACCAGGGGCTGATTACAGCAAATAATACTGTGCCATATACTTGAATGTTGCCAAGAGGGTACATCTTAAATGTTCTCACCAGGAAAAAGAAATGGTAACTATGGGATGGGATGGAGGTGGCAGCTAACGCTGGTGGTAATCATTTTTCAATTTTCAAATGTATCATATCAACACAATTGTATACCTTAAAAAAACTTACACAATGTTACGTTTCAATTATACCTCAGCAAGGCTGGGGAAGAAGTAAAAGTGTTTTCCAAATAATACAACTAAATTCAATTTTTGTATCACTTTTTTTTTTTAACCTTTTTCAAAAAGGTACTCAGAAGCTTTGACTCAGAATCAGTTCTGAGTAGATACATCAGATGCGGATAGAACTGTATAATGAGTAAATGCTTGTGATTCAGGGTCTGGGTTTCAAATCCGCGCTCTGCCATTTACTATGAGTGACCCTGGGCAGGTTTTTCTGTTACTTTAGCGTCTTCTCTCATATACAATGAAAATAATAACAAGAATAGTAATATCTTCCTCATAGAAATGCTGCGTGCTATAGTGATTACCTGATAACTATTAGCTATCACTGTCACCAGAGACTTATTCTACTCTCTAACTTAACTTCCCTTCTTAACTTTGGAACCCCTCTTTTACAGTGAAAGAGGAAGAAGAAACCATTCTAAAGGAAAAGAGAAAAGGGGAATCAAGGAGTGTTTCTGGAAAAGGTGACATCTGAGTGGAGGCCTAACAAGTGAGGAACATTCCATTGTGGAGAATGAGGGAGCAGTGCGAGTGGGAGGAGGTGTGGGTACCAGGGGACGGGCACCTGAGGCAAGAGCATCTAAGGACGGGCAGGCCCCGGCTAAGGAACAGGAAAGGGAAGAGTGCTCCAGGCAAACGGAAGCCTGAGACTGAGCCTGAGATTTCTGGGAAGTACAATGGGGATGGTTCCCATATCATCCCAATGCAATATACTTTTATGCTCTACAAAAGAAATATGAGGAAGTTAAAATTTTTAAACTTTTATTTCCTGTAATTATAGGGCTCTACATGTTTAATATATTCTTCTGGATTAAACTAGCATTACAGTTAGTCTAAAATTAATCAAAGCAATACAAATATTTATTTTGATAAATAATAACACTTATTTTGACCATCAAAAGTAAGGTTTTATCACACAAACATTTATTAATCAGGGGCGTGTTGGGTTATTAAAGTGCTGAGTGAAGCAAGTTTGGTTAGCACGAATATTTCCCATACTTCTTTGTTGGGCACCAGAGAAGACCTCACATTTGGGGCAATGGGCCCTTGTATGGGGTCAGAGCATCTGTTTCATAAAATGGAAAAAGGGCAAGTGGAAAAGGGGAAGAGGGGAAAGGCCAAGA
The DNA here is from genome assembly GCF_048564905.1 of Vicugna pacos. Lineage (NCBI taxonomy): Eukaryota > Metazoa > Chordata > Mammalia > Artiodactyla > Camelidae > Vicugna > Vicugna pacos. The sequence continues at coordinate 71,476,858 of NC_132990.1, read as the reverse complement.
ACACGCGCTTCCACCACAGCAGCTGAGGCACATGGACTTCAGGAAGGAGTAGATAGAAACACACACACACACAGAAAGCTGGCCAGTGAACACCTTAAAACCATGAACACTCCTGTACCCGCCGGAAAACCTTCCACTACTTTGTGAAGCATGTGCACCTTAGTTCAAGACTGCTGCCCTAAGTGAGCAGGCTAATTCTGGTTGCATTTTAACTTCTTTGTGTGAGAACACATGGGAGCTCCTTGGCAGGGGTGTATGTAGTACAGACCTTCAGCTATAAAAACAAGGTTCATTCGGGCAATCACTTCTTTGGGTCACAATGACATTTTGGAGCTCAACAAAGAACAAATTTGTCAGCTTCAGGAAATCAAAAACATTTAAAGAAATAAACCTAAAGGGGTAGATATAGTTTACTTATAATTTAGCATAAACTTTCTGGAGAGTAAGCCAGCAAATATGGATATATACATACCCTTTGACTGAGCATTACTAAGAACTCATCTTGAGGAAATATTTAGAGATGTATGTGCAGAGATTCACTACATTCCTATGTATGAGCAAGAGAAGAAAATTTAAGAGAAAGAATTTATAGCACATCTGTATAATGGAATATGATCACTGATTAAAAATCATGTTGATGAAAAATATTTATTGACATGGGGCAAATAGTCACAATATATTGTAAAGAGGAGGAAAGGGGTCTTTTCCTTTGTACACAGCGTGAGAATTCTGTGGGGAGGTGGTATAAATACTCACACATAGACACACATGGGTGTGCACATGCGAACATACATATATGTATACGGAAAAAGGCCGAGGACCCACATACCAACGTGTGATTATCTTTTAGAGAGGGTTTATAAGTAACTTCTAATTTTGTGGGGGGTTTTTGTGTTTTCAAGTATTATCCAAATTGATTCCAGATAAGCAAGTATTGGGGGTTTTTTAAATCAGAAGTTACTTTAAAAAAAAGAAAAATGTAATTTTCAATGAAAAAAGTAACCAATATGCTTTCTAAAAAAAATCACTTAGAGGTAGTTGAATAATCTTGAAGAGTGTAAGTGCCAGGCACTGTGCTGGCCCACACAGCTACAGGAATCAACAATCCCATTTCTGTATTCTATCTGAAGGACAGGGTTGGCAGGTCTGAGAATTTCTGAGATAATTAAAATCAGACACTTTGTAAATCTCAGGCCATTAAAGTTTCCCAGATTGCTTTGCCTTTAAGAAAAATGCAGTGTTCAAATTAAAAAGCTAAACCATCTACAATGTCTCTACAGTCACTGAAAACCAATTTATTAATTAGCATTAATTGTATCTTACATTTCAAATTCTATCACTACATTTATTTATCATTTTAATAACAATGTTAAATAAAAGAGAAAAATTATTACTTAACGACTTAATCTTCAGGAAGCAGAAGTGCAGAACTTAAGAGTTCATCCTTAGCTTTGCTTCCTTGCATAAAATATGTTAGGGAGAGGATTGGCACTTGTTTGGAGGAGCAGCAGCTGACACTAAAACTTCATTACTGAAATCAGCAAACTGAAAATTTATGAAGCACAAATCTTAGAAAAATTTGCCATTGTGTTTCCTGTGTTTACTTGTGATGCATACTTTATGTACTGTGCCTAATTAAATGCAACAGATTATGAAATGTTGAAATGCCAAGTCGTGTATAATGGAACATGAAGCATATTTACATGGTAAACAATTTTATCTCTAATAAATAGTTTCTCTCTAATCAATATGTTTTCATCCCCATTATGTGATTCAATTTGAAATGAGGAATGGAAGCCAGATACTGTTCAATTTTTAAAGTTAATGGTATTAATAAACTAAATCTCATTCCACTCCTCTCCTTCCCAAGGGTGCACATCCAGCAAAGCTTACGTAAGGACAGAAAGGCTGGCCACACTGTAGATAACCACATATGTGCACGCCCTTGAGAACCCAGAGGGCACTTGAGAACCAGATAGATCGGAGTGTGAGTCCCCGCTCTGTGATTTCCTAGCTGTGTTACCTTAGTCCAGTCACATCATCTAAGTTCTCCTTTCCTGGTCTACAAGACAGGGTAACAATGCTTTCTCCTCACAGGGCTGTTGTGAACGGTAAATGAGATAACATGTTAAAAGGCACAGGACTGTGCCTGGGATGTACTAGGCACTCAGTAAATGTTAGCTCTCCCTTTTCTTTAAACAAACAAGCAAAAAGAGCAGCAACAACAAAACCCTCTACAGGCTACACTTGCTTCCCATCGCCACTAAGGTCAGATCACTTTTCCACAGGAGTTTGGGAGAACTCTGGGAGAGCTAGTCCATGCTCCCAGCGCTGGCAGGGTTCTGCCAATAGAGAACAGGCAGCAGTAAGAAGGGCGAGGAGGGTGCGTCCCTGCACAGCTGAGCACGATGAACTCCCTATCAGGAGGGTAACACCTGACCAAGAGCTCCTGCCTGCCACGCCCCTGCTGTGCTGCTGGGCTGCTGTTCTGCATAAACTGCTGACAGTGTTACCCATGCCTCCTTGTCCCTTCTCACCCCTGCCCCAACACAGCCACCTGCAGGACAAGGCACTGGACCTAGAATTTGTAGGAAAGCTGGGTCTGGATCCTACCTGTACCTCTATTGCTAACAGCAGCCATTTATGGAGAGTTCATCTAGAGCCAGAAATTTTACCAGGAACTTCACAGTATTATCTCATTGAGCTTCACAAAGACTAGCTTAACTGATGTAAAAACTGAGGGCAGAAAATTTATGTAGCTTGCCTGAGTTTATAAAGCCTTTCCTGTGCTTCTTCCACTATACCTTCTCTAATAAGACCTGTTTTTTCTGAATATTTTTTATAAAATTAAAAAAAATTATTTATTCAATTTTATTTATTTTCCTTTGTATTAAATGACTAGGGCTACCAAACCACATTCTACTTTTTCAATGTAAAATATTTCAGCTCCTTTATGGTTAAAAGTGAGCCCAAGAATCCAAACCATTTTTTTTTTCTTTTTTAGAAAATAAGTTCCAAATTCTGAACAACTGACTTGAAAACCAACTTTTGAAATACAATCCACTTCTAATGGGAGAACTGAGCAAACAGAAATTCAGTTTCCATAGTATCTGAAATAATTTAAAACAGATTCACTTGTCAAGTACTGTATTTTTTTTATTTGAGGCTGTGAAAAATTTTATTGCCATAATGTACAATAACCCTTACAGTTTGGCTTTGCCCTTTCCACTCTGTGCATGATAGACTGATAACTGCTCGTGACATTCACAAAGAGCCTCATCTGCAAAAGTATATAAAACGTCAGCCTCGCGGCCACAGCACATACAGAACAGATGACACCGTTCATCTCCCTAAAACACGTGCTGAGGGGTGGTTCTAAATTACCTCAGACAATGTTTTCAGTTAAAGATTTCTTTTCTTTAAAATTACTTCTCTCATTTAAAAAAAATGTGCTGGGTGTACAACTGAATATAGATTCCTCAGCCTTCGTGGAAAGTGTCTTTGACAGATTCCGAAACACCGACATCACAACTGTGAAACTGCCTCCCAGCAGCTGCACTGAAAGGTGGAGCCATCTCCCAAGGCAACACACCAACATCCCAGAATTAAAACTCAAGAGCACTCTTTAAACAGCAATGGGCCAGATTTTCTGTTCAAATAAGCTTCCTGTATATCTAATTCCTATAAAATGTTTATGCCGGTTATAAAATTCTGGTTTTTGAAGTGAATAAAAAAGTGAATGAAGGGCCGCAAATGGCAAAGTATCCCTCTTTCTTGCAGGTGAGTTGTATTCCATTACATACATGTATGCTGCATCTTCATGACCTATTCAACTATTGATATGCACTTAGGATGCTTCCATATCTTGGCAATTATAAATAATGTTGCTGTTAAAAAAATCTAATTCCTGTAACTGAATACATCATAGTCAGTGTCTTACGTAAAGAAATCCTATAGACAAGCCTTTTGTTTCATGGGAACCCTTATTTATTCGATACCATTCCCTACCAAATACACACCCCAGTTTCCCTTTCTTTTTAAAGAATAATCTAGAAAATTACACTGAATTTATTTAAAATAGGAGTTCCTATCCTCAGAAGGTATCCTACCCTTCCAATATGCATAATCAGTTCTCACTAAAAATGAATCACATGCATTTTTACAGTAAAGACTACACCCAGGTCTACTCAGAGACTGAGAATAGACACAACCCCACTCACCATCCTGATCTGTGCCTCATCTTTATGGAGGTTGTGAAAACCCAGGGACAGGGGGCTTCTAGCACACTTGTTTGCAGGTGCTCAGAGCATCTGTTCCCTCTTTCTTCTGGAAACTTTACAAGGCTCTGCATATACAACACACTCAGCAAGAAAACTGATGGAGTGCATGACAAATTAGCATCTATTGAGCACTCATGATATTCCAGGCCCTGTACTAGGAAGGCTACATGTATGATCTCTTTTATGCCTCAAATCTCTGAAGAAATTATCATTATCCTAATTTTACAAGCCCCCAAATGGGAAATTCAGGTTAAATAATTTGTTCAATGTCACATTGCTACTTAACAGTGGTAGAGTGGAGACTGTTTCTCTACCTTCCTACACTGAATGTACAGTCAGTCATCTGGAGTTAATACCTCAATTTCTCAAAATAAGTGATACGAAACGAAAGTACCACTGCCTCCGTGGAACACAAGTAACAAAAGTTAGTTTTGGTAAAGAAGCTGGTCTACCTGCAGGGCAATGGTCTAAATTTCTAACTTCAGGAAGTCAAGAGGGAGAAAAAAAAACTATTTATACTAGCATTTGAAAACTTCTCTCCCTTGATTTTTTGACCCAGTCACCTGACAAGGTCTCAGTGGGTGTAATTCAATTAGTTCTTTTACTCACTTCCACTCCGGGGCTCCAGTCTTCACTAGGGCAAGTCACACGTCCAGGCTGGCTCTGCCTTTTGACTCATCTCTGGCCAGAGCGTTCATTTCACACACATTTAGAGTACCCAGCAGGCACTGTGTTTTCCCAAAACGGTCCCTCACTCTTTCCATCACCTCCAACCTCCCAAATTCAATCTTACCCTCACCCTCTTTGTCCATGACCACATGTCTTCTTGTAACAACAGCTGTAACTTGTCTATAGGGCGTCTTAAATGCCAAGCACAATTCTCAGTACTCTACACATATTAACTCAATAAATCCTCATTACAATCCAGTGAGGTGGGTTCTAGTATTTCCCCTTAATTATGGATGAGAAAACTGAGGCACAAAGAAAAAGGGAGGAAAAAAGGAAAGAAGGAAGAAAGGAAGAAGAGGTAGTGTACATAGTATGGTTCAGAAGGAGTATTTGAAATGAATAGGTATATTAAGAAATATTTTACAAAGAATATATAAGACATTGTGAATCACCTTTGGGGATTGAGACCAAGAGTCTGAGATAGAAGGGAGATTTTGATAGAAACAGCTTTGGTTTTGTTACATTCTATTGTTTTTTTTAAAATTTCATTAATTACTCTACTTTTTATTATTTCCTCCCTTCCATTTTGGGGGGTTTAATTTACTGTCCTTTAATACATTGAGATGGACCCTGAACTCATTGATTTCCAGCCTTCTCTCTTACTATATGTATATATAAGGCGCGCGTGCACGCGCACACACACACACACACACACACACACACAAATGTTTAAAGCTATAAATCTCCTTTTAAGCGTGGCTTTAGCTGTACCCCATGAATTTTGATACGTGTATTTTCATTATCATTCAGTTACAATATTTTCTAATTTCCAAAGTGGCTTCATTAATCCATGAGTTATTAACAAATATCTGCATTATTTTCAAACATATGGGGATTTCTACTTATCTTTTTGTTACTGGTTTTTAGTTTAATTCCGCTGTACTCAGAAAACAAACTCTATGTATTAAATTATTTAAAATTTACTGAGAGGTACTTTATGGCCCAGAATATAGTTAAACTTTCAAAATGTTCTGCAAGTACTTAAAAAGAACATGTACTCAGTTGCTGGGTGCAGTATCTATATATATGTCTATTAGGTCATTTGCTAATCATGGTGTTTAAATCCTTTATGTCTGTGCTACTCAGTGTGGTTCCAGAACCATTAGCGTCAGCATTATCTGGGAGCTTCAAATTGTCAGGCCCCAGTGTAGAACCTTTGAGAATAGATTTCAGAATCTGTATTCCAACAAGCACTCCAGATCATTCTTATGCATGCTAAAGTTTGAGAAGCACTGCTGTATGTCCTTATTGACTTTCTGTTATGTGTGTGTGTGTGTGTGTGTGTGTGTGTGTGTGTGCGCGCGTGCACATGTATGCATATATGTATGTGTTTTCTTCTGTTATAGAAAGGTGTGAAAATCTCCTATAGTGATTTTAGATTTATCTATTTTTCTTTTAAATTTTGTAAGGGTTTTTTTATGTTTTTTGAGCTCCTGCTATTAAGTACATACAAATATAGAACTGCTGTGTCATTAATATTTAGTGTCTCTCTTTATTGTAGCAAAATGTTTGGCCTTGAAGTATTCTTTATCTGATATTAATAGAGAAACACCAACTTACTTTTGGTTATTATTTGCATGTTGTATTTTTTCCCATACTGTTATGTTCATTCTTTCTGTGTCCTTATGTTTTAGATATGTCTATTAGAGAACACAAGAAATTGGGTTTCATTTTTGTATCTTATTTGACAATATTTGCCTGTTAGAGTATTTAGTTCATTTACATTTAATGTAGTTATTGATATGTTTGGGTTTAAACCTATCATCTTACTAAGTGCTTCCTATTTGTCCCACTTACTAAGTTCTTTTTTTCCTCTCCTTTTTAGATTGCTATTTTCAAAAATCATTCCATATTTCCTCCTTTATTAGTTTAGAAGTTATACACTCTTTCAGTTTTCTTTAAGGGATTATTCTAGAGATTATACATTCTTGACTGTCAAAGTCTAGCATTAATTGGTACTTCTACTATCTTTTGCAGAAAATGCAAGAGCATTAGAATATTTACCCTCCTCTCATAATTTAAAAGGTATAATTGTTGTGTATTGTAATTCTATACATATTATAACAAAATAGGACATTATTATTATTATTATTATTCTAAACAATCAATAGTCACTCACAGACACATTTACCCTTTTCTGTGCTTTTCCACTCCTTCCTGCATCACCCACCTTCTATCTGGAATCTTTTTAGTCTGCCTGCAGAGCATTTTTTCTATTCCCTTTAGAGAGAAAATGAGACAAATTCTCTCAATTTTTTTTTCTTGAAAATGTCTTCATTTCACCTCCACTATCAAAGATCATTTTTGACAATACAGAATTCTAGGTTGACAATGAATTTACTTCATTTCTTTAAAGAGATCATTCTATTGTATTATGGTTTTATTGTTTTCATTAAGAATTCAGTGGTCGGCCTCATTACTACTCCTTTGAAGCCAATATTATTTTTCCCTTTAGTTGCTTTTGACTGTGTTCAGTGTGGATTCCCTATTTATTCATCCTCTTTTGGGACTACAGTTTTTTGTAAATATAACACTTAGAATCTTTCATCAGTTTTGGAAAGTTATCAGCCTTTACATTTCAAATATTGCTTCTGACCTACTATTAGGTTTGCTTCTGGGACTACAATAACATTTATTTTAGACTTCTTACTGTATTCTCAAAGTCCCCTACTCTGTCTCCTGATTTTCTATCCTACTGTCTCTCCATTCTTCAGATGGTTATTTTCTTACAACCCATCTTCCAGTTCACTAATTCTCCCTTCAGTTATGTTTAACCTGCTTTTAAATCCAAACACTGAATTCTTAACTTTGGTTACTGAACTTTTGGTTCTAAAACTTCCATATGAACTTTTTCATGGTTTCTGGCTCTCTGACAAAATTCTCCATTTTGCTTTTTATTTCCTTGGATACATAAACCATAGTTATTTTACAGTCTATACCAAATCCTTTTCTTTTCTATAGTTCTATGGATCTGTTCCTATTGTCTGTTTTTCTGCTGGTTTCAGGATATGTTGTTATGTCTTGTTCATCTTTTTTTTTTCCCAATTGTGTCCTCAATGTTTTGCTTTGTTTATATGTATTCACTTTGTTTATAGAAATAACTTGAAGCCTAGAATGATGCTATCTTTCTTCCCACACACACACACACACACACACACATTATATTTGCTTTGTCCAGGCACCTATAAGTACTAGCAATCCAATTCAAGGACTAAGGTATTCTGAAGCAGACTTATAGTCTCTGTGAGGGTCTATGCACTTCCAAATGCACCCTGCTACTAGGGTGTAGTTCATGTTATATTTCCAAACTGAACATTTCCCAACTGGGAAAGGATGGCAATGCAAATCTGGCATAACTATCATAAATCTTTAATCTCCCCTCTATCAAATCAGCATTTCCTCATGTGTTTCCTGCATCAGCTAGTAATATCACCATCTTCAATTATCTAGGCTAAAAACCTTCACTATCCTCTGTCACTCTGTCCTTCTTCCTTTCTCATATCCATATCTAACTGTTAACCCAATCTGTAAAACATCAGTTCTACCTCCAAAATACTTTTAAAATCTATCTCTGTTTTCCACTTTCAGTGGCTTAATTTGAATCCTCACCACCTCTTTCCTAACTTACGCCACTAATCTCCCATGTAGTCACTCTCATTCTAGTGTTTTCCCCTTCTAATAGACCTTACACACTGGTGCTAGATTTATCTTTCATAAATCTGATCACACCACCCCAACCTAGAAATCTGTATTATCTTTATTCTATTTCATAGCACTTATTACTATATGGCATAATATATATAATTAGATGTTATTGTTTATAATTAAAATATAAGATATATGATACATATAACTATGTATTATTTTTATCTGTGTGTGTATATATATCTTAGTTAATTATCCTCTCCTCATTAGAATGTAAGCTCCACAAGGACAGAATCTCTATTGTATTCACTGTTATATGCAGCACAGTGACCAGAAATAACTCACTGAATGAATATTATTGAATAAATTAATTAACTAATGCAAAACTAAACTGCTCAACTTCATAACTGATGTCTGACAACCTCAAACATCTCACATCTAATTGCAGACCTTCCCCAATTGGGCTCCAGCTTGACTTCCTAAATCATTTCTTCAACAAATACTAATTGAGTGTTGATGTGCTGGATATTCTGCTAGGCATTAAGAATATAGTGCTGAATAAGACCACAGTCTCAATCAAAATGGAACTCACCACCTATCAGGGAAACAACATTAAACAATCCATTATTTAGTTATGACTGTGGTAAGTGTTAAGGAAAAGTAGAAGAAACTATGAGACTATATAATGGAGAATATAAACTGGAAGTTCAAGGAAAGCTTTCTTTAAGAACTGATATTTGAAGTGAGCTTTGAAAGAGCAGCAACTAGTAAAATGTTTATACATGTGTGTAGGGGGTACAGGGTTAGACTATTCCAGGCAGAAGAAACAGCATAATAATAACTATCATCATATTTTTCCTTACTCTTTGATAGGCACTCTTGTAGGTGCTTTACATATCTTCTCACTGAAATGCCCATAATCTTATGAAGTACTGGTTATTTTTATTCAAATAATACATACAAGGAAATGAGTCACAGTGAGGTTAAATAACCTCACAAGGTCACAGAGCTAGTAATTTGGGGGTACTTTTCTAATCCTCTCAGTAGAAAAGTAAACCCCTCCTTGTACTATATGCTAAAATGGCGGCCGTATGTACCAGTGCAGTCCCCCAGGGTAACATCTGTATCCTGTAGCCACACATCTATCTGGCTCTTCCAAGAAATTTCACATTACTAAGGGAGAAGAACATGATTGCATTCACCTTTGCTTGTGACAGTACTAAATGCAGTGCCTGGTCATGGTAGGCACTCAGTTCTTGTTGCATGAACTAGGAAAAGAGCCCAAAATCCTGGTGAGTACATTTGGCTGTATCAAACTAACTTATTTATACTGTATGTAGCTTCTACTCTCAAAAATCTATACCTGTTTTAGAAAAGTAATATGCTCTCCATATAGCTGACAGAAGAAAGGAGAAGAGAAGCCAGAAGGCAAGGACAAAGGAAGCCCAAGAGCATCTCTGGAAAATGCCAGATCTCCCAGGCGGGAAAGCACAAAGCCGATGTTAGTGAGAAGCCAGGAGGCTTGAACTCGGAGCCAGTTCTGATCTGGTGTCTTGGCCCTTCAGGCTACACTGGATTTTCACTGTCCACCCCTCCCTATTTACTCTCACCTTGCTCTAGGCCCCAAGAGGCTGACTTATATAAGCTCAGGCTTCTGGCCAAAGGACATGGGAGATGAGAAGAAGGGAGGAAAGTGAGGTCGGAGTATTCGTTCCCCTGACTCCCTCCCTGTAATATTGCCTTTACTTAAGGTCTCAGTTACTGGCCTTCTCCACACAGTTTCTACATCTTGACTGGGTTCTGGTAACCTTCCTTTATCTCTTCAGGCCAAAGGGTAGTAACAGAATCAAGCAGTACTAGCATTATTCTTTGTGCTTTCCCTACACTCTGCCCACACTTCTGTAAACAGTTACTTTATTAAACTCTTCAAATTATTCTAATCTGAGTGTGCCATCTGTTTTCTGCTGGGACCCTGACTGATATATTGGCCTATTGGTCTGACTGCAGAAGCGAAGCAATGGAAAGGTGAGATGCAATGCTGAGAGTCAGGCACTAGGAGAGGCTGACAGGAATACTCAAAGGGGAAGAGACAAGGAGGTGAAGTGGACAAAAACCGGAGGGACCATTCTGATTATAGCTTCTTGGTATAGGAAAACTCAAAAAACACTACATCTAAGCCAGAAATGGTCTTTCTATGCTTACTTGGGTGTCACATCAAAGGAGTATTAGAGATTCCCTCAGAAAAGATTCCCTAAAATAAATATAATACCTGACATCCCTGGAGCAAGCTTTGGGCACCATGCTAATCATGGTGCTGATGGTTTGTAGAGAACGACAACAAAAACTCAGAGGCTTGCTCTGTTTCCTTTAAATCTTGCAGATATGTCCCATCCGTACTTGGTGTTACAACATCCTCAAAGCTCTCATCTTTTTACAACCTGCTCCTTTGTTCTTTGCACACTGTTTAATGGCGTCCCATCTCCACTAGGACACACAGAGACTTTATAGAACAGAGGGTCTGCAGCCTTCTTTTAAGACAGTGTGAAAGAACCACTTTAGCAAAATAGCTGCCATTTTCCTTCAACTTGTCTCCAATTCGCCAATTGCATACTTATAGTAGAAATCCACTTCTGCCTTCTGTCTACTGCCAGAGTAACTGAAAAGGCTTTTATGGATAGCTAAAAAAGATACCGTAATTTGACAGTCATCTTTTTTTCCTGCTCTAATTATTATTTTAACAGGCTTCTCCTTATTTTAATAGATTTTTTTAATAAGGAAATCTTACTTACAAATTTTAATTAGCTTACTGAATATTCACTGCTTTGGAATAAGTAGTTTAATGAGTAAGGAGACCTCAGACTACTAACTAGGCTGGAGTCTCTAAAGCAGCTTAGGGGGAAATGATGCAGCCCTAGTGACAGAAGCCCAGCCTGTGCCTCACAAACCAGGACTCTGAGACAGAGCCCCAGGGATTGAGGAATCACACTGCCTCTTGCAGGAAAAAAGTAAAAATCCATTTTCTTCCTTTTTATCAAGAACCTCTATGTAAGAACCCCCAGCTCTCTCCCACTCACGAAGACCATGACTCTTGTCAAATGACTTAACTTCCCTGAATATCAGTCTCCTCATCTGTAAGGGTTAGATAATTTTTTCCACACTAGACTGTTATAAAAGTGGGTGTTATGCACCACTTTAAAAGCTCTAAGCTATGTTAGTTGGATGAATGTATGAATGAATGAATGAATGAATCTTAATGCTGCCAATTGTCATTTCAGGTTCTCATTTGCTAAAAAAGAAAATCCATCTTTTCTTTACGGTACACTTCAATTACAGTAGCTATGAAGAATAAGTTAACATTTCTCATTCTAAAAACATCTAGCAGAGAAAGTAGGGCCAGAGTTATTTAAATTCAAGAGAACAATGGAGTTTTTTGTGACTTGTTAACTTGAATAATCAATGCAAGTTAGCTCTATTCCAAAAAGTAAAAGCATATTAATATCTGCCCCACTGATTAAGAATATGTGACAATTTAAGTATGATTCTCAGTGCTTATGACATTTGGAATAATGCTTTTTTTGGTGAATTTTCAGGGTATTATGTAAAAGGGGAACTCCAACTTACTAAATCACACTAAACCTTAAGAAATTGGAGATTTCAAATTCTGAGTTCAGTTTATAATTCTATGTTAAGGATATTTATATTTATGATATATTAGCACAAATTAATATGACTGAAATAAATTATAAAATTTTCACTTACCTGTTCCTCCTTATATATTGCATAGTGAACCTAAAAAAACCATAGTATATACTAACTTAATATGTCCAAAACCAAACTCCTGATCTTCCTCCCTAACACCTGTTCCTCCCAAATCCTTCCCCAATACACTTAATGACAACTCTATACTTCCACTGCTCTGGACAAAAATGTTAAGAGTCATCCTACGTCTAATCTATCAGTAGACTCTCAGCTGTACCTTCACAATTATCTGGAATGCAGCCACCTCTCATGGCCACTACTACTAACATCCTGGTCCAATCCACCATCATCCTCTGCCTGGATTATTGCAGTGGTATCATAACTATCATAACTGGTGTCTCTGCTTCCTCTTCTCTCCCATGGTCTATTGTCAGTACAGTTGCCATGGTGATCCTGTTAAACTTAAGTCAGATCATGTCAGTCCTCAGTTTCCCATGTCACTCAGAGTAAAAGGCCAAGTTATTACCATGGTCTCTAAGGTCCCTGTACCATTTGGACTTCACTGTTTCCTCTGCCTGGAATGTTCTTCACCAACTAGCCACATGGCTTGGTCATTCATCTCTGATTTTTACCAAAAGATGTATTTTTCAGGAGGGGCTTTCTTTACTACCCTAAGTTAAAAATGACAACCTTTACCTCCCTGTCCTCCTTCCCTCCTTTACTTCTCTCTGAAACACCTATCACTTCCTATATTATCATTTCATTAACCTATTTTATCTGTTTGTATCCTCTCAGGAAAATCTAAGCTCCATAAGGGCAGATTTGTTGTTGTGTAAGTAGACTTTCTAGCCCAGTGGGGGGAAAAAAATATATATATATATACACACAAACATATATAAAAGGGGCACACATCATAAGTACAGTGCTTGATAAATAATTTCCATAAAGTGTACACACTCATGAAACCATCACATAGACTGAGAAACATTCCCCTTTCCAATCACTATTCTCTCAAGGGTAACCATTATCCTAATTTCTAACACTATGATTAATTTTGCCTATTTTTGAACTTCGTAATGAATAAAATCATGCACTAAGTGCCAGAATTCTTTCACTTAGCATTATATAGTTACACATACTCTAGTTCATTCATTCTTATTGCTATATAATACTCCAAATACACCACTTTTATTTACCTAGTTTCCTACTGATAGATCTTTTCACTGTTTCTAGTTTGGCTATTATGAATACTGTTGCTAAGAATATTCTTACACATATCTCTTACTGAACATATGTACACAATTCTGGCAGGTAGGGAAGGGGTTTTGCCTGTTAAGTTCACAGATGTCTCTTTTACCCCAGCACAGCATCTGACACATAATAGGTATTACAATAAATTTTTGTTAATGAATGAAAATGTTGTTTAAAAATTCTGTTATTTAGACTTAATCATTCATGTCAGACTTTATAGGCTTATGTAGGTTTATAATGCATAGAAATTAAATTAACCTCTGTAAATCTACCAGTCAACTTAATAAATATACTACCAACAATACTACTGAAACTCCTTGAAACCCCTTCCTAATTACATTCTAATTAACTGAATTTTTCATAATTCCTTTTATTTTCTTTATATATATATATATATATCTCCCCTAAACAATATGCTGTTTGCTTGGTTTTGAACTTCATAAAATTGATATTATACATATTCTACAATTCGCAATTTTTACCTAGTGTTATGTTTCTAGGGTTCACTCAAATTGATGTGTCTTAGCTTAGATCCTTCTTTTTTCGCTGTTATACAGTAATCCATTGTGTTATTATACCACAGTGGATTTATCCACTTCCCCAGCCAATGGACAACCAGCTTATTTCAATTTTTTTTGCCATTTCAAACAATGTTACTGTGAATGCTCTTACACACATCTCCTGATATACACAGACAAGAGGTTTTCTAGGGCAATTTCATCTAGAGGTGAAATTATGGATCAAAGAGTATGTGTATGTTCAAATGTATGAGACAATGCCAAAAGTTTTACAATGTGGCTGTACCAATTTACATTTCTACCAACAATATTTAAGGGTTCCTGCTGCCGTATATTCTTACTAACAATGTGCAGACTTGATATGGTCAGCCTTAGGATTTTTTGCCTATACAGTAAATGTAAATGTTATTTTAGTACAGTTTGTAAATTACATTTTCCTGATAACTAATAAGTAAAAGGATCTTTTCATATAATTGACCATTTAAATTTCTTCTGCTATGAAATCCATGTTTGTGTTTTTTGCCTATTTTTCCACTCTTTTCCTTATTAATTTATAGGAGTTCCCTATATATTTTGAATTTTAATTCTCTTGCTTATATACTTACAAATATCTTCTTACAGTTTGTGGGCTGTCTTCACATTTTAAAAAAGATTTTTATTTGAAATAATTTCAAACTTGTAAAAAAAGTTGCAGGAATAAAAAAAAGTATAAAGAAAATCTATGTATGCCCTTTACCCAGATTCGCCTCTTATCAACATTTTGCCCCATTTGTTTTATCATTTTTATGCACTCAAGCATGCATACTCTCACTCTCTGTGTGTATATGTTTGTACATATGTGTATTTATATACATACATACGCACACATAAAAATATATATAATATATATGAACACTTTCTTCCCCTGAACCATTTGAGGGTAAATCATATACATCATGGCTCTTTACCCCTACCTAAGTAAGCCAGTGTGTATTTCCTAAGACTAGAGATATTCTCGTATATAGCACAGTTATGCAGTACACATAGTACAATTACAAATTACAGTCTACTTTAGTAAATTTAAGCCAGTAACTCCTCTATGGTGTTTTCCCTTCTAGTACAGGATCCACTCGAGAGTCAAGCATTGCATTTACATGTCATGTCTCTTTAGCCTCCTTTAATCTAGAACATTTCCATGGCCTTTTTTGGACATTTTTAAAGAACACTACTCCCTTCCCACTTTTTCCCCCTAATAGAACATTCCTCATTTTGGGTTTGTCTGATGTTTTCTAGTGATTAGATTCAGGTTACATTCTGGAATGAAATACTACACACAACGTCCATTTGTCCCTCTTTGATGATGTTGACTCTAATCACCCAGTCAAGGTTTTATTCCATTTCTCCACTCTATAATTGCCTAAAAAAACCACAAAAAAACGAAAAAACATCCCCTGTAACTAATAAAGGGCCTATGGAGAGACATTTTAAGACAAGCTCTTCACAAAAATTTCCTCCTAGATTTAATATCTATTGATAATTCTTGCCTGATCCAATCTTTACTAAAATGGTTGTATCATGTTGATGTTTCACAGTCTTTATTAAGTACTTTGATAAACATCCTAACACTGAATTTATCAACCTTTTCCTTTGTTGTTTACACATTTTATGTCCCTTTAAAGAAATTCTTTCTTATTCTCAAAGTACTACAGACATCTCCTTACATTTTCTTATGAAAATACCTTACCTAATCCTAATTATAAAGTATTTAGAGCAGTTTTTAAGTATTTCAAGAAATAAAGAATAAATCAATTTCATATACTTTAAATCTAGCAAAAATAGTATTGCTACAGTTGCCTGTTTTCAATGGGTTTCCATATCCTAAAGTTAGCTTTGTATATAAACAACTTCTGGAGTCTAAATTTAATTGTACCTAGTATGATGTATATTTTAAACACTATTTTTTCTCTTTAGAAAGTAGTCATTCTGTCAGGTCTGGAATATTCTCTTCTCTCACTTCTACACAACTTAAATGAAAGAATACTAATTTAAAATAATAGCAACTGATGTCTTTAATAGTTAAAATGATAGCATTGTTTTCACATCAGAAATGTGGGGAAAGGAATTGTTGAAGGGAAAGTAACTTTTTTAAGCAGGAAAAAGGTAAAAAGGGGAGGAAACTGTCACAATTTACCCTGATGCTTATACTGATTGCTGAAATTCTCCATTTGAAAGGCTGACTTGGGTGAAATGAGGTCAGAAAGTCTGCTTTTTAGACAGGGTAATAGATCTATGTTTATATTATTTCTACTTCAAGCAATTAGTAAAAAATTTTCAAAACCTAACAAAGCTATTTTTCTACAGAAAACAAGTAAAATTAATATAGTAATTAACTATGTTTTTATTGGTAAATGAGATCCTAGCCTTTTTTATAAGCAGAGACAAAATCTCTCTAGTTCAAAACAGTCGAAGGAAACTTCTCTCTTTCATTACACAAACATGTATTAAGTCTTACATCACACACAAGATGCTAGTGCAATTGATGGAAAAACTAGGATTATATTGATTTTCGAAAGCGTATGTAATCTGTGTTACTCTCCAATGGTGAGTATGTTACAGAAGTGAAAAAGCAAAGCAAGAAAAGGAGAAGCACAAAACACCTTAATTTAAGCTGAACCTGCAAACATGTGAATTCTGTCAGAGAGCTGTCATGAGTGTGGGAAAACCAGACTGGCATCATCAGCTGGTGTTCGGCACAAACCCAGTCCTCGCACTAGTAATATTCAGGGGAAGGCTCCGACTAGAAAACACCCACTCAAAGTGAATACTTAATTTCATCTTCCCTGCCTGACCCAGCATATTATACTGTTCTTTAGTATTTCAGGTGGCAGTGAGTACTGCATAACCCAGATAGTAACGTTTTATATAGTATATGTCTTCACAGCAGGCAGCCCAAATCAATTATATTCCATTTCAAACTGAGCAAAAGGAATCAAGATGTGCCACTGTATCATAAGAGAATGACAATAACTCTTAAATGAAATCTTAATTATAAATTTAAGATTACTTGCGAGGTTCCATGGAAGTAATGCCAAAATAGGAGCTGGAAATCATCTTAAACTCAGACCATATTCTCTTAAATAACAATGACTTAAAATACTGACATGAAACTTTCATGCCTATGTGAAGGGGATCTTCGGTATCTTGAACTTCAGAAGTACAGGAGTATTTATTTAGAGACCACTTTAGGAGGGAGGGAGGGTGTAGCTCAGTGGTAGAGCACTTGCTTAGTATGCATGAGGTCCTAGGTTCAATTCCCAGTACCTCCAGTTAAATAAATAGATAAAACTCTCTAATTATCCTCCCACCCCCGAAAAACCAACCAAACAAAAGATAAATTAGAGGTTACTTTGAAATTTGTGACATGAGACCCCAGGGAAGACTGAAATTTCTGCCAAGGGTTAGCTTTTTCTTAAGGGTCACGGCAAGAACTGGTTGGTAAGCACTTGCACGCTATAAAGGAATGTTACTCAAATGACAACCTAAAAACAAATACGAATATTTAAATAAAATTGTATTTCAGAGCTAATGCCAATAGGATATACTTATTTTTTAAGGGGGTACAGCTGTTTATTTTTATCCAACCCTCAATCTAAAATACCAGTCTATCTGCCTAAAACTAAATGTATTTTTGTTAGAAGATGACAGCTAACTTCAGCCACAATTTATTACAAACAGACATTTAAAACAGAAAAACAATTAACAGTGGTGATAGGCATGAATTTAATTCTTCTGTTTAATGGGTAAAAAGAAAACAAAGAAGTCTGTGGGACCCAAATATCATAGTATGGTTATCAAGAAAGGATTTGGTGAATTCCTCAAAGTTCTCACCATGAGCTATACTAAATCTCCTTTTGGCAACAAATAAATTGGTTTCTCTCTGGTAGAAGCTCAGGCCAGTCATCTAAATTGGGAAAGCAGGACCACCTGCTGTTTACTGAGGAGTCTTTCAGTGGAAACCATGTCTTTCCCCATCACGTGTTCATGTTCTTCCTACAGAAGATTTACACCAGGGCGGTGGGTGATTATCTTGATTCCTTGCCACTTAGGATTAAAAGAAATTACCTAAGCTTTAAAAGCTTGCATAAAATGTGGAAATGTCTATATTTTCTTTGTATCTTCTTTGATGATGACACAGTTGGCCATGAAATTGAGTAAGAATGACCTGAGAAGGAAATAGGGTTCCTATTATCAATGGAGAAACTAGACAGAGCCATGGAGCCTTCTCTCACCTGTGACACTGTGATGCTGCATTTCTTGGCCAGCTCCTCTTTGGCTTCTTCACTGGGGTAGGGGTTGCTGAGGTGTGAGTAAAAATATTCATTTAAGATTTCTGTGGCCTGTTTACTGAAGTTACGCCTTTTTCGTCTATGAAAGAACCAAAAAGAGAATTGTAGTTATAATCAAAATTAACCAAAGAGGAATATATTAATTAGGATGATCCAAAAACTTAGATTTCTACTTTTAAACATTCTTAGGGTCTAATTTATCACAATGAGAGTGTAAATTATGCTCCTGGCACCCTCCAAAGCATGATTTAACTCATGTTAAGATGTAGGATCACTAAGAAAAATACTAGAATGTGAAGCACAATTAATTTCATTGTTTAATTCATTCAATAAATTGAGGATCTAATGTGTTCTAGATACTCAATGAGGACCCAGTTGGAACAAAATGGATAAGGTCTATGAGGGCGCTTACAGGGGACTGGAGGGTTAAGAGAGAGGGTAGAAAGTTAGGGGACAGAAGACATTAGACAAGTATCACAGAAATAAATAATTATAAATTATGGTGACCATATCAAGTATCATGAAGGAAAAGTATAGGGTATAATGAAAGTATCTAAGAAGGAAATCTAACAAAGATTATGGAGTCAGGAAGGTTTCTTTGAAGGAGTGGCATTTAACCTGAGACCTGGAGAATGTGTACAACTTAGTGAGACAAAGAGTAGAGGGCGAGAGGAATGAGCAGAGGAAATAGTCTTGGAAACAGGAAAAAAGCTTGGAAAGTCCAAAGGGCTGGAGGAAGCTGGAGCACAGTAAAAATCAGGGAACACGTGAGATGAGTCTGGAAGGTTGGACAGGAGCCAGATTACACAGGCTTTGTGGACCCCATATGGATTTTTGGATTTTATTCTAAGTGCAAGAGGAAGCTATTAAAGGTTTTAAGTTTTACATTTTAAAAAGATGATTCTGACTGCTGAGAATAGCTGGAGGACAGCATGAAAGGAAATGTAGAGATATTTAAGGAGACAACTGCAATGGTCAAATTGAGAAATGATGGTAACTTGGCACAGGGTGAGAGTAATGGAAATACAAAGATTCAAGATCTATTTGAAAGGTAAAAGCAATAGGACTTGATAATAAATTGCATGGGAGGAGTGGATGGAAAAGAGAGAAGGAAGGTAAGGAATAAAATACATCAAGAATTTCTAGATTTTTCTGCTTAAGCAACTGTCTGGGCTGAGGTATGATTTGCTCACCAGGGAAAGTACAGGGGAGAACAAACTGTTTTGCTGGGAGGGGCTGGCAAAATGCTAGAAGATAGAATATTTATTGACAATTTATTTCAAAGTCACTTATATTCAGATTTTGTTATTAAGATTTTAAAGAATTCCAGCCTGAAAATTAGCATTTCACAGACTTCACTTTAGATTCTCCAGTAACTGGAAAATGCTTTCCCCAAATAATTTTCTTAATATTGTCTTGCAAATAATCTTAATGATCTTCTTAATTGTAATATCCTATACTCAGGAAAGACAGTGTCAGTAGGCAGCTATAAGTTTGTATACCCTATGAGATTCTTCTAGTTTAAATGATGTCACTAACATGGCAGGTTAAGTGTGTGAGTCAAGGGAGCAAGAAATCTAGGTCTGACCAAAACATCTCAAGTTATGAGCCCTGAAATTTCTTAATTTTAATAATTTTTTGGAAGGTTAAACCATTGTTACCTGAGGGATGAGGAAGAGATTCAAGATCTATTTGCGGATTAAAATCAACAGGATTTGATGATGAATCGTAAGAGGGAGGTGGTGAGGGAAGACGTGGAAGAAAAAGAAGTACGTCAAGAACAGCAACGTCAAGAACAGCAATCAGCATTTCTGCAGGAGTCACACACTGCTTGACAGGAAAAACAAAGCCCTGACCTGGGGCAGTTTGAAGAGGCACACTGATGAGTAAGTAGGTGGGTGAGTATGGTGGAAAAGGTTTGAAATTGTCAAACCTATAGATAATCACCTGGCCCACAGATAATGTTTGTTGAGACAACACAATAATGATCTGCTCATAGAAATCTAGGTTTCTGGCTTCTTATAAAAATTGGAAGATCAGCCACACCAGGCCCACCTATATTCTCAGAAAGCAGCCGCAGGCTAAAGCCAAGGGATGGCTGTCCCCTCAGACATGTACTTATCTGCTGTAGTCCTCACTGCCCCTCATCCAGCCACTCCACGCAATTCCATTATGAGTGTGTGAGTCTGGAACTCAGTCTAAAACACAGAGCCCAGCAGCAAGCCTGGGCACGGTGGAGCAGATCACACAAGGGCATTTCTTGGGAAAATGAGGACTTAGGAAAGGAGGAATGAGCAGGAATGTATCGGGAAAGCAAAGCAAAATAAGTTCAGCTCATTTATCGACTTTGCCTAGGAATGGTTTTAGCAAACATAAAAAAACCTCAGAGAACAAATTTATGGGCAGAACAGAACCCATCACCCCAGACAGTCTGGCTGTGTCTAAACTACAGCCCTTCTACTAGAAGAGCAGAAAGACCTACACAAAATTTATTCCTAAATGTTCTGCACTGGTACATGCTTCGTCTTGTCCAATTACCAAGAAAATGTGAGTATGGCTTTACAAAAAGCCAGAGTGAGCAAGGGAATCATATATCTGAATGAGCATGTTTGCCTAGAGCAGAAAAGCCTTGCCTTCTCAGTGCAGAGGGCTTGCTATGAGGCACTACAAGAATAGATAGAACCAAAGCTCACTATTTGCATTCACTTGAAGGCATAAGAGAGAACTCGGTCTTATACTTCATTTATTTTTTAGAAAAACATTCTGTAGAATATGCCCATTAAGCATCTCCCCTAAGTTTCACTCCCCCAGGGTTCAGCACACTCTAAATGGTGATGCCTCAGGCCAGTGCGCAGTGCGCATCCGTCCCAGGGCTGCTCCCATCAGCAGCACAACATTACTAACAGCAATCTCTGTGGGAGAAGGGACTCTGCTCCAAGCTCTGCCACCATCTCATTCTCACTCTGCTCACTCTGGCTTGTTAACTTGACTTTCTCTTCTTGGAAGAAAAATAAATCATTTAGGTGTATACATTATGAATGCAGTTATGTAAAAAAATGAGCATGCCTGTTGACAAGAATGGGAATTGTATCAGCAGAAATAAGAATAACAATTCTGTCAGAAAAGAGTCCTTTCTGAAGAAAGGACTTTTCAATATCTTTGTTACATAATACGTTTTATTAAAAGGCTCAAAGTTGTTCATTTAAAAATATTTTTTGTTTCTGACGCTATTTCCTTAACTCTTTGAGCTGTTAAAATTAAGTGGATATATTCATTCATCTGGTTAGTCAATAAATTATCTTTTGCAGCCTAATACATGTAAGACACTTGCTAGAATGTGGAGTATGTAAACGCTTAAGACTTGGCTGTTGCTTTCAATGACGATGTGACTTTCTCTAGAAGAGAAGAAATGATCCTAAAAAGCTACAATAAAGGCAGCGTGAATAAAGTCTGGTCTGGAGAATTGTATACACTTAGTATCGGTGTTGAAGAGAAGGCAAGGACCAGTCCATTGGCATAATGAAAGTAGGTTCCTAAAAAGGGAGCATTTAGGCCAGGCCTGGAAGGATGAGCAGGGTCTCACTAAATCAACAAACATGAGCACCAGCTCCGTTCCAGCCTCCGTGCTAGACACCCTCCCAGATGACAACTCATTATTGGTGACCAAGTTGGGGAAAGGGTTGGGAGAACAGGGTTTGCTGTGGAAGGTTGGGGGTGCGGGTGGAGGAGGGGTGGTGACGGAGGAGGTGGTCAGGGAGAGGAAAAGCAAGAATTCTGGTCAAAGGAAAGAGATAAGACCAAGAGGTATTTCATTTTGGATTAAATGCAGGAAAGAACAATTTAGTGATATATTAATAAGAGCACTAAAAATGTTCACATTTTAATCTAAAAATACCATTTCTGAGAATTAATCCTTAGGAAATAATCTTAAAGATCAAAAAGGTTGAATGCATACAGATTTTCATTGAAACATTAGTTCCAATAAAAATCTGTGTAAAATAGTACTTTCTCTCCATCATTTTCTCTCCCTTTACCTTGCTCTTATTTTTCTTCATAGCACTAACCATTCAATCATATTTCATTACATTACTGAATAGAATACTACGGCATGTTTGTTTACTTGTTTATTGCCTGTTTCTCCAAGAAGAATGCAAACTCAGTTGGGGCAAGTAACTTAACTTATCTTGTTTACCTTTATATCCTCAGCACAAATAAATATTTGTAGAAGGAAAGAAGAAAGGAAGGAAGGAAGGAAGGGATAAAGGAAACTAGTAGGAACAAATTAAATGCTCAGAAATAATGACTAGGTTAATTATTTATCATATATTCATTTGGTAGACTTCAACAATTTATAAAATGTTATTTAAAAGAGGAGCTTATACTATATGAAAAATGTTTACTTATTCATGGTAAAATTTTTAAAAAGCAACTAGACCATCACAAGATGGTATGCATATTGTACCATCACGAGAACATTTTTTTTAGTACCCCAAACCAGAAGGAAATATACTAAAACATTTATAGTGACTTTTTTTCATTGCATTGTAAAAATGTGGTTGCCTTTATTCCCTCATCCTTCTATTCTGTAAATTTTCAAAAATTTCCTTACTGAGCTTGGTATTTTTTAAATAGGAAAAATATAAAACTGAAATCTTAACAACAAAAAAGTAATTCAGGCAGGGATAGGTCACTTAAGACTTCAAATGCCAGGTTAAGTAGTGTGCATATGAGTTATCCAGCGATGAAAAGCTACTGCGGTTTTTATGTAAGTAAAGCACTAGGGCATCATAAAAGGACTTCAGAAGACGGGTAGGAGAGAAGCACGACTGGAAACAGGGAGGAGAGTGGGAGAGTACCGTGCTAGTCCAGGTGAAAAAGGATGAACATGAACTGAGCAGTGTGAGCATGGATGGAGAAAGAGCTAATATGAGAAATGCTGAAAACAAAGCACTGGTGAGTTCTAGTGACTAATTCACTATCAAAGAAGGAGGAACCAAAGGTGATACAGAGCTTTGCTTAACCAGGAGACCAACAGTATATAATTAGATGGTGTATGTTTCCTTATTTGGCTCTAAGGAAGAGCTCTGGCATGAAGACTGTTTCACACATCTTGTTTTCCAGTTGAGACACTTAGTTATTTTCTTTAATATTGTAAAATTTGCCCAAGAGGCATCCCTGCTGAAGCAGCATATAGTAGAACTTGACAGTTCTATTATGTCACCCAGAATGTCAAACACACCACATATAATTTATTACCTAACTCCTGTGAAACTTGTTGAAAGCTTCAGATAAAAGGGAAATATGTATCCTAACAGGAGAAACTCATAGGCTTTCTTACTTGATTTGGAAAAACAGAGTTTGGGGTTTGGTGGTAACTAAAATATCACTTCCTTCTTAGGAATGTCAGTATCTCCAAGTTATTTCCTTCTAATGTACACAAGCAACATAGCACCAAGAAGTCTTAGAAAACAAACATGTTTAAAACAGAGTTATATACTGAATGTTATCCTTAAAAAAACTTTTTTAGCATCAGAATTGAAAGGCTATATATTCTCAAGTCATTAATAGCATCGCTAATCCTATTCATTTCCTGAGTCACCACATTGGCAACTAACAGCCCTACCACCCCCAGACAAGGAGAGGCTTGACAGCACGGGCACCTCGAGGTGAATTACCTGTCCATTGTAGAGGACAGCTCTTATAGCCAAATTAAACAAGAATTTAAGACCAACTGACCAGTATTACAGAAAATAATACATAAGGAGTGAAAAGGAAAAAAAAAAACAACATGCAACTGATTTGTGGCCTCACGTACCTGGCATCAAGGAACCTTGATCTTAAAATCATAACTGCTTCACAAGTGCTTTGTTTGAGCTGCATCTGAATGGAACTAAATTTTCGATGGATGATGCCCACCATTCTTTCAATCTCTTTTGGGGAAATGGGACGTGTTCTACTCTGCTCTCGGAGAAGGTTCATCACGTGTGTAGTGAATTCATTACATGCCTGTAAGGGGAAAAAAAATCACTCCTTAGGAATCTGGTATTTTATATTATCATGCCCAGACATTAACTCTTCTGAACTTCTACCTCATTTGTAATTGCCAGTGGCATTATTAAGTAGGTAGGGTAAAATAAAAACCAAGACACTTGTGAAATGGCAGTGATAGTTAGATGGGGTAGTGAGAATTCACTGAAACTATGAATGGCCAGACATGCAGGGGAATCAAGGCACTCACTCGCCCTTCCCACCACCCTGGTCTCAGTTCCAAAATTTCCCATTGGAGGATGCTCTCTACCAACTCCCATATAGAAGTACAAATATAGGTTAATTGTTAATACTAAGGACATCCTATTTTCTTTGGGGTTTTACATTTATTCCCACAAATGTTTACTGAAGCACTATGAAGTTGAAACCCTTACCAATGTGATCAGGGGACACATAAATGAGCAAGATGTGGACTTGACTTTCAATGTAATAAAATATATAAAAAAACTAATTCTTAAACAAGGTAGTCTGTGCAAAGTGTCACAGGAAAATATGAGTAAGCGCTTCCTAAGGAGGAGGAAGTATTCTCATCTGGAAGCAGAGATTTCTTCCTGGCAAAAGTGACCTTTGGGATTTAAAGAAAGGGCAAGATTTTTGAAAGGTGGAAGTCAGGAGGAATTTCAGGCACAAGAAAAACCCTGGAAATAATAGTATGTAGCAAAGTCCAGAGGGATAGACAAAAACTGTAAATTCAGATTTGCATTAACATGGAAAGGCCCTTCGATGCCTGCCAATGTCCTAGTATATTACAGCTGTGGTGTGGGCCCTAATCGTGGGTATAAAGCCATTCCTGAAAGATGGTTAAAGCAGCTCTTCTCCTTAGGGGAGGGGCAGTAGGAAAATAAGGAACAGACTTGGGTCTCAAACTTTTTAGTTAACAATCCTCAGTTTCTGCCTCTTTCAGTTCATCTATACTCTTTTAGATCTACAAAACCATATGACCGGGCCTACACTGAAATCCAGTATCACTTTGGCAAATAAAGCATCAGTCTATACCCCTGGATTTAAAAAAAAAAAATCTTCTGGCATTTTTGTTTAAAAAAAAAAAAAAAAAGACGGGAGATTCTGTATCTTACCACACACGGATGCCCCTGGTAGGGTAAGCAGACAGAACAATCATTGATCATGGCAAGACACATTTTGAAGCTATAATAATGTCCACTTCACTACAGATATCCTGAACATACAGCACATGATGGCTTTCCAAACTGCTCGTTAGAGAA
This sequence comes from Vicugna pacos, assembly GCF_048564905.1. NCBI lineage: Eukaryota > Metazoa > Chordata > Mammalia > Artiodactyla > Camelidae > Vicugna > Vicugna pacos. The sequence goes on along the minus strand of NC_132990.1, from coordinate 71,451,140 downwards.
CTAACCTTTCAAGTACTGGGTGTTTCAGTCACTCTAAGCTTTTATGGAGCTTTTATATAAATATTTCTAAGGTGAGGTAAAATGAGTCTTGCTTACCAAAGTTTTTTAAAACAAAAAAAAAGTATGTTTAAGTCTCAAGAAAGTTAAAATTCCCTGTGAGTAGTGACTCTGTGGGATTCTTCAGAGTGTCGATTTGTGCAATACACACAGTAGGCATCAATAAACATCTATGGATTGGTGGGATTTTGTATTACAATTCAAGAGTGACGTTGATTAATACATTATTCCTGAATTGTAAGTGAAGGATTTTTAACCTGCAGCCCATAGGTCTAGAATGTCTATGACTCCCTGACATCTTATACAAGTTGTGGGCACCTGTGTATTTCCTGAGGGAACAATCTGGGGGGGTTTTGCTTTCATTTCAGATTCTTAGCCAGTCTATAATTTAAGAAGGCAAAGCCTAGGTTGTGACACAGTAAAACATTAAGGAACTTTGCAGCTCTAAAACTGGGAGTTCTTTCCATCTTTAAGGAAACCAAAATAAATTTAAGATTTTCCCCAGTACATTATCAACCTAAATTATCTTGTGCCAGGCTGACAAATAAGTAGTCATCTTGCCAAGAAATATACGTATAGATCTTTTTCTTGCACTTTCCCTAAAGTGATGTTCATATAATTTCAAATTATATAATTTGAAAACAGCTAGCCCTCAGTTTTCTTATTAGTAAAATTAAGCAAAGTAAAGTAGAATAGTTTCTTTCCCCAAACTGGAATCAGCAAGTTCTAGACTTCTATATCTAGTTCTAGACATTGTTAACACAGTATGTTTGGGAAATGTGGGGTTAATAAAAATTTGAAAAGGTTGTGTTTGGGGGATAGGGAGGGCAGGACTCCTCAGTACTTCTAATATACCAATATGCATAACAAATCTTCAAGGGAGAATGATACATCCAACTTTTCCCAAATAAATTTGGTTACAAAACCTTTTTTCTCTAGAACAGTGCTGTCCGAAAGAAATACATGGCAAGCCACATATGAAATAATTTTTTTTGTCATTTAATGTTTTTCCTATTGCATTGATTATTTTCAAAATTTTAAATTTTTTAGTAGCCACATTAAAAAATAAGGATTAGATGAAATTAATTTTAACGATGTATTTTATTTAACGTATTATATGAAGATTAACATTTCAAAACATAATCAGTATCTTTGGGAAACTGTTAATGAGGCACGTTTTACATTTTTTTTTTCATACACTCTCAAATCCAGTATATATTTTCATTTACAGCACATCTCCATCCAGATTAGCTGGATTTCAAGAGCTACCTGTGACTAGTGGCAACCATACTGGACAGCACAGCTCTACAGCATCTTGAGGACCAATGAGCTAAGCAAGAAAAACTCTTTGGGAAACAGTGTACTAAGTAATCTCTGATGTTTCTTTTTAACTCTTCACCGCCATGCATTCACACAAACCCACAAAAAAAAGGGCAGTTTCACCTAGGAATGTCCTTAATGAAGCAAGAGAAATTATTCACTTGATTATGTCTCAATCCTTGACTAAAACTTTAACATTCTGTGTGACAAAAATGACAAGCACACAAAAAGCACTTCAATTGCTTGAAGAAGGGCAGCTCTGTCTCAAGAAAAAGCACTTGTGTGATTGTGTTAGTTGTGAGCTGAAGCTGCCTTTTTCATGGAACATCATTTTTATTTGAAAGCAAAATTGACAAATTACGATTATTCCGACTTGGGTATTTGGCAGATATTTTCTCAAAAATGAACCAAGCAAGCTTGTCATGTCAAGGAACACAGGTAACAGCAGTTGTGTCAATGATGAAATTTGACTTTTCAAGTGAAAATGGTAATTTTGGAAAATTTGCATCCACCACCTTGAGCTTGACAGTTCCCCAGTAGACTTTCTGATTAATTTAGTGTTGATATTAATAAATATGATATTTTGATATTACATAATGAAAAGTGCTAACATTAGAAGATAAACATAACTCAGCAAACCAATATTTTCCAAATGATCAATGCATGATGTTACAAAAACATGCAGAAGTAGAAGATCCAAAGTACACGTGACCAATGGATTTTAAAGGAACAGAGTACGAAAAGTTGATATAGTTTCAGATTCATTACAACTAACCTTTAAGAAACTGTAACTTGTCAAATTTTGGTATAATATCAAAGAATACCCATGATTATCTGCAAAGGCTATTAATATACGCCTCCCTTTCCCAATGACATAGTTGTGTGAGGCCAGGTGTTCTTCGCATACTTCAACCAGATGACAGGAGACTGACCGCAGAAGCAGAAGCACAAGCACAAGCACAAGCACATGTAAGAATTCAGGGACTTCTATTAAGCCCAACATTAAGGAGTTTTGCAAAAATGTAAAAGCAATATCATTCTTCACACTAAATGCTGAGTCTTTTTCAAAAATAGAGGTTTTTAAAAATATAGTGAACATATAATATTTTTTACTGTTTTTTAAATTAATACGTACTTTTATTTTTTCTCAGTTTTAATTTCTATTATAATAAATATTGATAGATATAACCCACTGAAGAAAAGCTCTTGGGTGGGGGGCAGGTCTCCAATAATTTTTAAGAGTCTAAGTCCAAAGATCAAAAAATATGTCAACTGTTGTACTGGAGTATTTCTAATCTGTACATGTAACACTGCTAATTCCTACAAACCTAGCTCACACATTATGGTAATATGTATCTATGACAGAGTGCATGTCTTGATAAATAACTCAACACTCCTGTGTGAATGATACCTGAGATTGTTGTGTTTGTGTGTGTGTGTGTGTGTATGTGTGTGTGCTTTTCCAGTTTTTCTCTGGTTCTTAGTTTTTCTTTGGCTGTATTTTAATCTCTCCAGAATGAATGTTTGCCTATGGTTTCTAAGAAGCTGCCACAGGCTTGTGTGAAAAACAGGGTTAAAAGCAAAAAGTTTCTGCATCTAAAAACTCATAATTTCCTAAAACATTTGCTGAATGTCTCACAACTTATTAAGTGAAGTCATCTATGAATGCAAATGCTGATTAGCAATTTGGCAATAGCCCAACATTCACAGAATTCACATAGCTTTTCTTTAAACCAGTAGTTCATACATGATTAATTAGAACATCTCATTTATGTAGTGTGCACTTTAGCTCATTACTCTAAGTAAAATTCGTTAAGTATTTACATTTAGATAATTAAAATCTGGGTACACCCTTAAGAAAGATGCATACACTTTAGGCAAAGTGATTTTTTTCCTTTATACCACTGAAAGTAAATTACAGCCTCATTTACAGCATCATCTGTACCAGTTTCAGAGCAGAGCGCGGTACTGCCTCATCTCCTATTCCTTGAAAGGTATACATTTTTTAAACATACAAATGCAGTAAGAATGATCAAATGATTGCAGAGTTTTTTGAAGGGCCACCCATCCACATATTAGCATTGATGCCGTTTATAATATAAGATGCTCATTTCAAACATTTATCATATCTTTCATCATACCTACAAGACTATATTATTAAAACAGACATTAGAGAAATTTTTCGTTGCCTTATTTTTCCAAGTGAAATTGTCAGTTAAGAATTTTCCGACCAATGTCCACAATACAGATGTAGAAACAGCTCTGGTAATTGGTATATTTAGGAAATGAGAGTTTTGAGTCTTTGAATCTTCTGATTTACAAGCAATAGTTGAAAACTTTTTTCTTTTAATCCAGTTGTTGAAAATTAGCTAGGATGCATTTTTGTTTACAATGTAACAAAATGTATGTTTTGTTTAAAACATACATTGTAATAGCATACGTTTAGTGAACAAAAAGCATGGAAGGCTTCATCTGATGAAAAACGTTTTCAGTCAGTTATTATGAGCCTTTCTCCTTGCTATTTGTTTCTTTTTCCTTAAAAATCCAAACCAAGTAATATAATTGAGGATTTGAAATATCTGGAATTTTTAAAATGTTGTTAATGATATTTGTAAATATGAGATGAGATATTGTAAAACTATCTCATCAATATTCATACACGTTTGGTTTACACTCAAAACTAGTCTTCAGGATTTTGTTTTGTGGTGGTGCTTTGCTCACTTGTGAATTCAAGATTCAACCCCTTTCTTGCCTGTAAATTCACATCATTGTATGTAAAAATGTAAAATCAGACAGTGAGTAAGGATTGATTTTAGAGGAAGTTTTAAAATGGTTCATGATCAGATCCAAAAACTGAATTGGCCTTTTGAAACCATCTAGAGAAGCTGACTGCAGACAACAGATCGTAATACCGCCTAATCTAAAAATCCACTGTTCAAAGAAAGAATAAATGTCTGTTAAAAGTTGATGACTCTCAAATTTGCATGCATCCATTTTCTACATGTCTTTATAATCTTGCAAGTAACTCCTGTCCAATATTATAGATTTTATATTTGTGGAATGCTTATTAAATCAACAAATTCTTCCTGTTTTACGATAAAAATCAACAAAGATTCTAAGTCAACCAGAATGAGACCATATGCTTAAGGAACAGTTGCAAACATGAAATATCTATCATACCTCAACACATCTTAATGTAATTACATGGTTTACGGACCTATCTCATGAGGGTTTTGTAAGGATTATATTATATAATACATGTTAAGTCCTTTGCAGAGTCTGGAACATAATTAACACTTAATAAATAGCAGTTATTATTGACAATGGAAATGGAAATTCATATTGTGTGTGTGTGTTATTTTGCAAGTAAGTCCCTACTCTGATTACCTAATATAGTTCTGCCTCCCCATTGCCTGAATAAATATAAACACTGCTTCCAAAGAAATTTAAAAAAAAAAGTATTCAAATATAAAACAATCCATTTCATTCATCAAGTCTGTGGTCAAAGATACACCTGGTACATAAAACCAATAAACTAAAAACTCGGAGGGAAAAAAAGGGAACACTCAAATACTCCTTCAAGCCAAGGAAAAGACTCAGCAGGAATGCTAACAAGAAGTACAACCCTTCCCTTGGAACAATGAATGATAAAGCCTTGCTTGGGAAAATGAAATATAAAGTTTACGTCAGTTAGTATACTTGTCTTTCCTGCTTAACTATTAAGAAGAAATAGCAAAATGAGATTAGAAGTTTGTGGGCTACACAATCTCTAATGTAATAACATCAGCATTTTTAAACTTGATTAAAAAAATTCTTTACAAGCAAAACAGATTTTGCCAGCAAATGTAAACACACAATGTTGAGATCCTCAAAAAGCAGAAGGCCATGCGTTTACAGTGGTTTTGGTTCACACTCATTCTCCATCCCCCTACAATCTCCTGCAATCTAAGAGTCCTCTCGTAGCTAAACAGTTCCTAACTGGTCTTGAGTATACTGAGCGTACATGCTTGGCTCTAGTGCCTTACCTGACTTGAGGTGAATTCAAAAGACATCTGTGAACTCAGAAAGCAGGTTCCCAGATGCTTGGGAGGGTTGGGACCCTTGCAACACTTTTGCCTTCAGCAAAAATGTATTTCAATATAATTATAGTAGATAGCTTTCAATATGTCATCTCTATTACAGCAGCTGTAAATTATGAAGTGAATTGCTTGTGTACAAGCATTTCTTCTGGTACAAGCAAAGTGGGAGAGCTGCATAGGGCATGATATATATCTTTTCCTTTTTAACTGAGAACAAATGTCTATGCGAGATTTCATTTGCAAAAACCAGTGTATCCATTTCCCTCTGGTAGAGAGACAGAGGAACCAAGAAGGTCTTCAATGTTCAAAAACAGGCTTTCCAGGACTCTTGGCTCAAGTTCATTAGGAATTCACCTATTATAATTGTTGGGCTTTTAATCGTAAGAGCATATTTGAAAGGAACAGTAAAAGCATTTTTAAAAACCTGTAGCTAATCAACAGTAAGACAAGGAAGAACGAGGTTTTTCCCCCCAGCTAAAAAGGCAATGTACCCCAGACCAAAGTATTACAACACAGTTGCTGCAAGCTTTGAAAAATTATCATATTCCTCTTGGGTGTCAGGATCAAGAAAAGAAAAGTAAAATAGCTTTTGTTTCCTTTTGCGTGGTAGTAATATTTAAGAACCTGACTTTAATATATATTCTATGCCTAATATTTCAAAAGCATTTATAAGTGAATTTAGATGGTTATCATTAACAATCATTATATCTAAGCCTATGTAATGTAAAATATAATCAAAGGACATTTTCTGGAGAAAAAAAAAAGGACAGGATTTTAAAGACAGTACCATTCCTAAAATATACACATAAAGCTGAGCCTTGCAGCTTGGATTTAATTTTGCTCTAACTATAGCTCTAGTCTGCTTAGCCTTGTAAATGTGGCTGTGTTTATAAGGTACTTTAATTTACTGCAGTGGTGGTGTTTGTTAATTTTATGGCAATCTAAATCTAAACAGGCTTCCGATACATTTTCATTACAGCTTCACTGCAAAACACTGTGGAGTGAATAGCTCTAAGATTCCAATGCACTTTCTTTTAGTAAAAGACTCAATACAATTTTCTGACAAAGTCTCTGCCTTAACACATATGTTTTTCCTATTTACTAATAAGCTTTCTGCCATTCAGAGTACCCATGTTCATGTACTTTTAGGAGAAAAAATATAATTTATGTAAAATGATTAAAATAGTCATATTTTTCCCATCTCTACTCTGATCTCATCCCAAATACAATCCAACATGGGCAAATCAGAGAAAAACCAGAATGTATCTGAATTAATATCAAATTCTAATTGTTAAAACCAAGATAAGAGACCCAAAATGTAGTCACTTATGCTAAACTCCAAGTCACCCAACCAAGACTACTTAATTATAGTTTCAGCCTCTCCCAGGAATGTAATCTTAAACTAGTTAATCTGGAATTACTGGGTCAGCACTGGTGAGGTAATCGGCCTGATAGACCCTTGCATGCCCTAAAGGAAGGTGACCTTGCCACAACCAATCCTCTTTTTGCTAGTATAACTTCCTTGTCTCGCCCTGTCTGCCTATAATAGTCTTTCATTTTGTACAGCTCCTTGGAGCTCCTTTCTATATGCTAGACGAGCTGCTGCCTGACTCACGCATCACTGAATAAAGCCAATGAGATCTTTAAAATTTACCTAGGTTGAATTTTGTTCTTTTACGTATATAAGTAGCAGCATAATTCATGGAAAAAGGAGACAAATTGTCAGAAACTGATTTCAAAACCTGATTCTGACACTTAACTAAATGTGTGACACTGGACAAATTAATGGCCTGAGTCTTCTTTTCTCATCTGTAAAACAGAAGTTGTAATATCATCTACTTTAGAAATGTCACCTCTTCATCTCACTTAGTCCTTCATAGCCCTTCTATTAACTCCAAATGTATCCCTGAAAGTTCTATCCCAGGTAAAGCCCTGTATCCCAAAAGTTTAAAAAGAAAAGACTATCTTACATCAAAACTCACCAATCCTAACAAACTTAGGAACCACAGACAGAAGAGCAACAAAAAACCAGCCCCAAAGACAACTCAAGAGAACTAAATGCTGCTACATTATTTCTAAAATAATTCAGAACCTGCAGGGGAAAACTTATAACCTAAAACTCTGTTGAATCAGCCAACTAATCATCGTACTTTATTTGTCCACAACACTGCACAGATTTCCTGTGTCTACATTTCTCCTTGTGAAAGTGTTAAAAATGAAAGGAAATATACATTCAGTGGTTTTTATTAGGTTACTGAACATATCTAGAAATAAGATTCATGATTACATTTTAAAACTCATTATTTCCCAGTTTGATATTTAACACAAAAATACATACTATAAATTAATTTATGAAGAGCTTGTGTATACATGTATATTTTTAAAGCAAACAAAACAAAACAAAACAAAAACTTTCGGGACAATGACTGATGCCACCTTTACTCAACTTCCAACAGGGATACAGGGAGAAAATAAGGAGGCTGGTGTAAAGAGACATGGCAGCAGATAGTAAGGAACCACCTTAATTTCTCAGCTAAAAAGTCAGGCCATTTGACCCCTCATACTACAGATCTTTCTATGCAAAGTGACTGGTAGTATTGATTTAGTAAGTATGTACAGATGCATTTAACATAAAGTTATGCAATTAGGGTTATACTACAAATTAGAGCCATTTTCTACTGTTTATGCTCAGGGCGACCTTTTCAACCATGACTTATTTTGTTTACTCTCAATTATTCATATGTCAATTCAGAAAGCTCGATTTTTTTCATATACATACATAAGACCATTTTTCCAAAATTCTTATTTGCACATCTTCCACCAAAATTATTCCTGAAAATTAGACTAGAGATACGTATGAGATCCCAGAAAGCCTATTTGGAAAAAAGATAATGCCTCAGAATATTAACTTATATTGTATTTTAACATAAAGCTACATAAATCTTTCTATCCTTCCTTAAAACACACTCACCTCTGGGACAGAATCCAGCATTTGTTTAATAACACCATATCCAGAATATAAGAGAACACAATGAAAAAAATAACATGTACAACTGAAACTATATAGGGAAATTAGAAAAAAAATCAGTATTAAAACTGACCAGGACATCACACTAAGAAATTTGGACTTTCATAAATGCCTGACTACATAATGAAGTATTTATGGGTGAAATGATATGATGCTTAGAACTTACTTTAAAATACTCTACCCCACCAAAAGAAGAGTGGGGCAAGGGAAGACAGACAAAATAAAATTGACAAAATGTTGATAACTATTTACCTTGATGATGGGTATCTAGAAGGTTCATTATTTTAGGTTGAATTTCATAAAATTGCCAATACACAACTGTTTATGACCTAAAAACTTGGCAATTTCATAGGATTCAACTTAATATTCTCTTTATTTTGGATACATTTAAACATTTCCTTAATAACTAAGCAGGTTTTTAGCCTTAAACTAACAACTAAGATATGTTTAAAATGAACCACCAATATTTTACCTTGTCTTACTGAATCTAAGACTTACTTATTTTCCCCCACATTTTAACGTCTCTGAAGTTTGGAAGTATTTTACAATCAATGGCATGCAATATTTGAATTGGGCAGTAAATTTTTTTCTTGGTGGTGGTACAGAACACAATGATACAGCTTAAAATCAAAGATATCTTAGACTCAATGAAGTATAGTTAATATAATTACTGAGACCAGCATTTTTAATCCATACTTTCTTTCTAATCAGGAATTTAGCACATAATGCCTAGTATTTCCTGCCCCAGGAAACCTATAATTATCTCAGGAGTTCTCTTCTGAGAAAAAGGGCAGAAGCTGTTTACTTTGTGAAGTTAGCTCCCTCCCCTATAGTCTGGCATAATCCTTAAGAATTAATTTCCTAGGAGGATTCTGGAGCTCACAGCATAGTAGGAAGAGCTCACTATGAAATGCTTCCCTTTAAAAGCTGTTATAGCTACGAGCAAGGCCAGTGAATAAATGTTAATGATACAGAGCTCTGACGAGCACCAAGCAGTGAGGTTAGAGGGGAAGGATGGCTGCAGGTGTGGCAGTAAGGGCAAGTAAATGTGACGAATGAATAAAACTAAAACAAATAGATGGGATAAAATAGGCTTAGCTTCACTTCTAAAATCTCAAAGGGACTTCATTTCATGAATCCAACAATTCGCTTGGATTTTTGCATTGACCTTATTTATTTTGCTCTTTCTGTTAACACCTACCCCTCACAGCCCTCAGAATCAGTTAGCGCAGTCTATTAGAAGAGCGACAGAGGGTTTGTGCAGGACTATGAGAGTGGCGGCTGCTGACCTGTTCATATTTCTCCAGTTCTGTGTGATAGATTTGTCTGATCTGGGTCAATTTGGCTCTGTAATCTGAGTGTTCAATAGAGTTATCTGAAGAACCTCCAGAGGCTGCCGCGGCTGCAGCTGCTGCCGCCGATCCCCCACCTTTCTCAGGACCTGAAACCCCTTCTGCCAAAAGCATATTGTCCAGTCTCATTAGCTGGGGATCGGGAGGGTCCTCCTCCTGGGCTCCTCTGATGCTGAGACCTTCGAGGAAAGAGAGAGAGAGACAGAGAGAGAAGGAGCGAGAAACAGGACAAATAGTGTGAGTATTTTATTTATTTGATTAATGATCAAACAATATCAGTGCACTACAATTCATGTTGAGAATTTCATTGTTCACATTTTATCAATAAACATAAGTAAGCATGAAAATTCTTACTTCTAGGAAATTTCTAGTATCACCCTCTCTCAATATATCCCGGATTGGATCCTTGGGAAAAAGTAACCTCGGCTTCTCAGAATAGAATTCTAACATCCAATCTTCCCAGATTTAGATGATTTAAGCAAAAATGGGAAGAGGTAAAAAATTTAAGATTTTGAGAAAGAAAAAAAAATTTCAAGGATATAAAACAATCCATCAAAAGGTCGATTATTCTGTTTCTCCATTCAGTTGGAAGAACAGAATTTAAAACCCCATAGAATAATCATTCACAAGCTATATCCAAAAATTAGAAAATAAATAGAATTAGATGGGCTCTTCCATCATGTAATTTCAGGAAGACAAGAGAAATACATACATTCTGAAGTAATTAGCTATGCTTTAAAAGATATATATATATAATTAAACAAATTTGTTAAGCAACTGCCAGCAAACTATAAAACTAGGACACTAAATACAGTATTAAAAATGTACCATCAACATGGCAATACAGTGCTGGACACAGTAGTCTCAATCTAATTTGCTTTTAAATCAAGAACTTCCTAAGTGATGCCCAGTCAGCAACCTCATCTGAGCACTATAGATCACAGCTGACAATCCATAGGTTTAATCAGGTCACAAAGGCTTTCTGCCAACATGTTTTCAACAACACAGAAGACGAAGTTTTAAAATAATTATCATGGTATAAAAGGCACTGGAGTCATGACAGCTCAAAATCAGCATTTTCATTAATGTGTAACATAATCTCAACTATCCCAGCCCAATTAACCTCTGTAAATCTGTTTCAAAGCAGGTTCCCCACAAGAGTTACAAGGCGTCTTGGGGGATAGGGGGAAGGAAGTTGGCATCTTGCACGTCTGCATTTAGATTCTGCCTTTTGCGTCTGGGTCTGTTGTTGTTTATCCACAGCGGTGCACACTCTTGTCTAGTGTAACTTACATGACAGTAACATCTATAAGCTGCCAAGCACTCAACTGAGCACCAGCTCTGCGATTTTATATGCTAACCTAAAACTACCATCAGTTCTTTTAAGAACAGATTTCATTCCTGGATGCCCTGAATTATACCCGCAGCATGACAGAGCTCTTGGTTGTCTTAACTCAAATGCACAACTTTAATTTCCTCCCTCAAAACACTTTAAAGCTGCCACTTTCATTTAAAAATATACTTCAGAATAATTTCAACTGGGTAATAAAACTAACTCACAATAATTTAAAGTTATATCTGTTCTTGTTCAGAGGTAAATAAATGAGGTTTGAAAACTATAATACACTAAGACAAATTCATTTAGGGAACCAAAAGTTAGATAACTGTCTTCAATAAGATAAAATTAGTCTCAGCAGATTGCTGACAATTAAAGATAGACAAACATGTATTTGCTATTTCTTCTAGATCTAGAAAAAACTGCCAAATATTGGCTGCGTTGGTATTTTTAACATCTTTGATTTTCTTCTCTTCACTTAGTTAGATGTTAAAATCTCACAGCCTAGAATGCTTACAGTTCTACATACCAAGTTTTTTGTTCATTTGGCATGAAGTGAGGACTCACTGAGCAAGCTCTTACCTTGCACTTTGGGCTCTGTTTCACTTTTATATTATTTGTTTGGGAGTTCCTTAAACTTTTCCTTTTTAAACCAGATTTTTTTGCTCACATTTCTGTGCTTGTCGGGTGTGTATGGGTGTGTGTGTGTGTTTAGGGATACTGGTGCTTTCTCCTGGAAACGTGTTTTATATCTAGCTACCTTCAAGGTTCTTCCAGGTTTCTAGTTTTCCCCTTGTACTTAAACAAACTGATCTTTCCCCCATGGACACTGATGAGGGTTTTTAAATAAAAAAATCAACATACATAGTATCAAAGTTATTACACACCCCTGAACAGTGTGGCAAACAAGAGAAGATGCTCAATTAATAATACACAAGGAAACAGACTATAATGGAGATAGAAAGAAATTTGTTAAGAAGAAATGCAAAGGGCACAAAGTAATCACCCATCTATGGCACTTTAATGCATACCTGACATGTATATAACACCACCATACCAATAGGAAGCAGCCCTTAAACTCAACAGTAGTGGACATAAATAAAATTTAAGGATATATATTCAGCTAGTGTAACATTTTCCCCTTGTGATGAATAACATCTCTTATTTCTAAAATCATAAGTAAATCAACACTTCAGTGTTTGTCTTAAATACAGGAAAAAATATTTTGAGGCACTCCTTCTAGATTTACTTCATACACTATGTGCATCAAATCTAATCAGAAAAATCATTTCCTGACAAAAAGTTCACACTCCTCTGGATGAAAAGTACTAGAGCACTTCACAATCAGGCAATATCAAGAAGGCTATTTATCAATACTGAAGTCATTTTCATAACTAGGGTTGCAAAAGTGAATGGATTTTTTTCCTCCATTAAGCAAAGTGTCATTTATTATGAATCTTTAAATAGTAAATAATACCCAGTTTCCAAAATTATTTTAAATTTGAATATCTGTTTTCTTACTTTATGTTCAAATTACTATTTTACTCCTCATCCTATCTCCCTCATGTTTCCTCACTTTACTGAGCTTACTAACTGCCAAAGTCACACCCTCTGTTATGATAGCTTCCAATCATAACACACACTCCTCTAGGCACCTATAAATGTCTTAACGAACCTATATTTATGAGGGCCAGAACGAATCAAACTGTGTGGTTATCAAAAGATCTTGATATCTTCAAATCGGAATTTGGGAAAACAATAATTTAAAAATTGATCATTGCTGTTTTTAATCCAAAATGTATACTGGGACATTTATAAAGGTTTATAAAGTTTTTTATCTAGGCTCCTTGGTTATCACAGCATTATAAAGTTTAAAAAAAAAAACCCTATTTGGAATCTACTTATACCCACAACATTCATTTCAGTATCCCTAAGATTTAGACAAATCATACAAACAAAGTAAAACATTGTTTAACAATGAACTTGGCTTTGTTATAAGCCCACAGTTTTTGCATATCTTTCAGCAAATCCTAATTAGCTGTCTTTCAACATGCTGTGCACCTGCCCCACAGATAATGGGAGAGAGCATCTGCATAGACGACTGCATTCGAAGGGCAATAAATAAATTACGGGTCAAAATTATTACAAAGCTTTCTCTGAATAAACGCATACCCTTCACAATACTAAGCTGCAGATGTAAAAAGTACCTAAAGCCCACTCAAATGGTATGATTACGGGGCTGTTTGAGTTTAATAATCTGACTGTAATTCAGGCATTTTCAACAGCTCATTAAGGGTTCATTAATATATAGGCGAGCTTTTGAATTATAAATAAGCAGATTAGAAATCTGCAGTGGCTGGGCTGTACAGTAGTAGCCTCTCTAACAGAACAACACTGTAACACAATGAAGGCTTGACCTAAGAGAATGAGGTGCAAACACAGGGCACTAACTAAGCTTCATGGTTCCG